>NW_025423278.1:225000-422371 GCF_020497125.1 Mauremys mutica
CTTCCCAGGTGTCACTCAGCATGACCAGATCATCAGCAAAGGCAAGTGATGTTATCTTATTTGTCCCATAGGAGAATCCCATATTAGCCTTCTCTAATGCAGTGATTAGAGGATCAATTGCCAGGTTAAATAGCAGTGGAGACATGGGGTCTCCTTGTTTGACACCAACTTTAATTTCAATAGGTGGAGTGCGCTCTGTACCAATTTCTATTCTGGTGTGGATCTTTTTATTAGAGTGTTCAATTATGCTCACAATATGTTGATCCAATCCCCTTTCCTGTAGTACCCACATAATGTGGTCGTGAGATACCGAGTCAAATGCCTTAGCAATGTCCACGAATACAACCCCCAGCGATTTTTTGCTCTTTTTCGCTTGCTTCAATATTGTTTGAAGGATCTTGAGGTTCTCTGAGCAGCCTGGTGTTGCAATGAACCCTCTTTGTCGAGCATTTATTGGGCATGCTTTGGCAAGTCGATTGGTGGTTATTCTTGAGAAAAGCCTTAGTACGATGGATCTGATAGTTAAAGGCCTCCAGTTCCCCAGATCTTTCAAGGCCTCGGTGTCTGCAGTTTTGGGGATTAGTAAGGAGCGGCATTCTTTTATGGTGTCAGGTATTATGCCAGTGATTAGTCATGTATTGAACAGTTTCTCAAGAGCATTGCATTCCGGGTCCGCTAGGAGTAGGTCCCTTAGGCGGATCTTGTCAGGGCCTGGTGCAGAGTTCTTATTCATTTCCTTTGTTTTTCATTATTTCCTTAGCCGAGAGAAGGATTTCAAAGGCGGTGTTATCGGCCGCTGCGTGGGATTTGAATTGTCCCAGTCCTTCAAAGGGAGTCAGGGTCTCCCATTTACTCTTTTATGTTTCGAGTACTTCTGTAAGAGGGATTTGGCATTGCAGACGTTCAGTGCCGTCAAGAATGATGGAGGCAAGTTTGCATCTGTCTGTCTCAAAGAGATGCTGGTATCTTTTGTAGAAACCTTTTTTGACCGCTCTCTTTTCCATCCATTTCTTTTTCTTTCCATTCTTTTTGCTCACGGTTTTATTGTTCCCTCTTTTTCTTGGCTTAGGTGTTTCCATCAGGAAGGTGGAGAGGATATCAAGAGAGGTGGACTCGACAAGCGATCCTATATTGGAGTCTCCAGCCATCCATGCATTTATGATTTCAGAATCAAATTTTATCTGGCCCTGGTTGACAATATTTTGCTTTATTTTGCACATGTATGCGACTTTCAGTCCAGTAGTGGTAATAAGGCTACCAGTTTTTACTTCCAAATGGCATGTGCTTGATGCAGGTAATGGGTCCGTTGTTGTCACTGCAGCTTTTTTAATGAGGCCCAGCAATCTACGCTTTTCACTTATTTGTTTAGCCGTTTTTGTTTGGATGTGATCCGAGATCAGGATATTTATGTTCCTTTTGCCCCAGAACATGTTATTGAAGGCAGCGAGGAGCTGTTCTTCTTCAACAGTCCAGCAGCTGTTGTATTTGCCACGTTGGGAGGTTGTTTTGGGCTGACTGGCTTCGATACGTTCTTGGTTCCGTATCGCTGGATGGGCTATTCTCTTATGTTGGGAGAGCCCACTTTTGGTGATAAATTGTTTGTTACATGTTCTGCAAGCCCAGTCACCCGATCGTTCATTTATTTTCCCTTTGCATTTTGTAATATGGCACAAGATGCTGTGTGCTTTGGAATCAGTTTTGTTGCACATGGAACATTGAAATTCGACCACTTTTCCACCGTGATTTCGCTTGAGGTGGACACTTAGAGCAATTGGCTTGCCAACGTGATCGCCACAAAAGGGGCACGCTGGGTTGTTATTAGGTAGTTGGATTAGGGTCTTTTCTTGTGTTCCATTTATAATTGTTTCCACTGTCTCCTCAATAGTGGTAATTGTGTGGCTCTCACTTGTTTCTGTACTTGGTCCTTCAGTGTCCAAATCCTCTTCACCAGATGTGATTAAGGAGAGGTCTGGATTTGGCAGGCAGGTGGGTTTTACAGTCTCTTTAAAAGCACTGCTTATGATTTCTGTTGTGCGGATTGGGCCGATCCACTGCTTCTTTCGAGTGACTGTTAGCCATTTATTTTGGTTTTGTGAGATACGGGGTTTGGAGTGTACCTCCTTTGTCTGTGGGGCATGCTGGACATTGTCTGCCTCACTTTCAGTGTTCACAGGGCTCTCAGTTTGCGTGGCCACTGTGGCGACATTGGCTCGATATCGGGCCAAGGGCTCATTGGGTCAGAAGATGCACCTGCCCCAAGGTACAATCTTCTTGCTTCGGTCTGTCGAGTTAGCCCCTCGACTTGGGCTATTTCCGGCACTATCTAGTGCCGCCATCATCTTGTGGTTTTCCACCGTTTAATACTATTGCCTGGCCGGTGTACCAGGACAATAGGGTAGGGATATCGATAGCAGCTGAGCCTCAGTTGGTCAACTCATCACCCAAAGAGTCGTCCAGCGGGACCACGGGGAGGTTGAGGTCTCAGTACTGCTGCCCAGTAACTAGACTCTTGACACAGCCGAAGAGAGTCATAGTCACTCCCGCCGTTTACCCGCGCTTCATTGAATTTCTTCACTTTGACATTCAGAGCACTGGGCAGAAATCACATCGCATCAACACCCACCGCGGGCCTTCGCGATGCTTTGTTTTAATTAAACAGTAGGATTCCCCTGGTCCGCACCAGTTCTAAGTCAGCTGCTAGGCGCCGGCCGAGGCGGAACGCCGGCCCCCCCCGTCCCCGCGGATGGGGGAGAGGCGAGCGACGCCCGCCGCAGCTGGGGCGATCCACAGGAAGGGCCCGGCTCGCGTCCAGAGTCGCCGCCGCCCCAGCCCGACCGACCCAGCGTGAGGGGCACCGTCAGAGCTGGAGGGAACCCAGGGAGCTGCGGGTCGGGAGTGAGGGGCACCGTCAGAGCTGGAGGGAACCCATGGGGCTGCGGGTCGGGAGTGAGGGGCACCGTCAGAGCTGGAGGGAACCCAGGGGGCTCTGGGTAGGGAGTGAGGGGCACCAGCAGAGCTGTGAGTCTGGAGGTCAGGACTGGGATAGCAGCGGTTGTGGGTTGGGAGTGAGGGGCACCTGCAGCGCAGTGATTGGGGAGCTCAGCGGGGAGTCCAGGGGGCTGCGGGTCGGGAGTGAAGGGCACCATCAGAGCTGGAGGGAGCACAGGGGGCTGTGGGTCGGGAGTGAGGGGCACTGGTAGAGCTGGGGGAAAGCCAGGGGGCTGCAGGTCGGGAGTGAGGGGCACCATCAGAGCTGGAGGGAACCCATGGGGCTGCGGGTCGGGAGTGAGGGGCACCGTCAGAGCTGGAGGGAACCCAGGGGGCTCCGGGTAGGGAGTGAGGGGCACCAGCAGAGCTGTGAGTCTGGAGGTCAGGACTGGGATAGCAGGGGCTGCGGGTCAGGAGTGAGGGGCACCAGCAGCGCAGTGACTGGGAAGTTCAGCGGGGAGCCCGGGGGCTGCTGGTCGGGAGTGAGGGCATGATGCAGTAGTATCTGTTTGTGTGGGGGATGGGAGAGCAGGGGGTGACTTTAGGTGATGGTCTCTATCTGAGCCTGTAACCTGAGTTAGGCAGGGGGAGTAAACAGCTCTGCTCGGGAAGCTGCACAAAGTGAAGAGAGCCTGCTGGAGAGGGTTTGGGTCAGTTTCGGTTTTGGGGCTGGGTGGTGGAATTCAGGGAATCCCAAGCTGGGATCTATGCTCCCTGAATCTCCATAAGGACCAGATTGAGGGGTCCTGGCTGTGTCCACAAGCTCTGCTGTAGCCTGTGTTCCTGTTGTCCAATAAACCTTCTGTTTTACTGACTGGCTGAGAGTCACTGTGAGTCCCAAGAAGAGGGGTGCAGGGCCGGACTCCCCCACACTCCGTGACAGCTGGTGGCAGCGGCGGGACCTACTGCGCCCCGTGGACAGCACTTCCTGCAGTAAGTGACTGGGGAGCAGTAAAACGAAGGGACGATTGCAGGGGCGATTAACCCCTGGGATGTGTGTGACCAGTGAGAAGGACTCTGCAGTAACAGGGTCCCCTGGGGAATTGCAGCGAGCAGTCCCAGGGGCGGAGGAGTCTGCGGCTTGACCCTGGCAGAGAGATGGTGACCTCAAGAAGGGCTGGCACACTAGGGGTCTCCCTGGAAACCGTGGGGAGCGGTGAGCACCCAGGCCTGCGAGTGGCCAGCAGGGGATCATCCTGGTGCCATTTCTTCCTGGCCTGCACCTTCCTGCCCCATTCCTCTCCCTCCCCCACCTCTTTCTGCCTCTGCTCCTCCCCGCCCCCTCCCCGCCAAGGGCCTCCTGCACCCCACTGAACAGCTGATCACTGGCAAGTGGGAGGTGCTGAAGGGGAAGAGGAGGAGCTTGTCAGCAAGGCCTGTAGTCGGGGGGGGAGCTGGCTGCCAGTGGGCGCTGAGCACCTATTTTTCCTCTGTTGGTTCTGCAGCCCCGTAGCTCCCATGGAGTCACTGACTTGGCTCCTTTCACACCCTAGAGAGAGGAGCAGAACCAGGGCTATGGCTGATCTATGGGGCACCAGGTGAGTGGCAGAGGCTTCAGGCGCTGAGAGTTTGCCCAACAACTCAGGGACACAGTGTGAGGTGGTGTCCCAGGGATCTCTATGAAAGGAGCAGAACAGGATTTACTTGGGGTGGGGAGAGAATTGAGAGTGTCTCAGGGGGTTGTATAGAGGTATTGCCCGGGTGAGAGACTGGCTAAAACACAGGCCTTGCTGTGAGCAGGATTTGAACCTGCGTAGGAGAACCGTATTGGATTTCAACTCCAACGCCTTAACCACTCGGCCATCACACCTGTGAGCACAAAATTGCCCTAATGCCAGAGAAACTGGTAAAGAATCACAGTGCCCAGGAGTGACGTCATCTGAACTACAGAATTCCCACCGCAAACCTGGCTCCCAAAGCACAGGGGGGATTGGGGGTTTGTTCTCTTTGCTTAGCCATGTGCAGTCGTACAGACAGTGCATTTAAAAGTCTCCCCTCCCACAGAGCAGGAAAGGGAAATGATTCTCAACTTGAAGCCTGATGTAGGGTGACCAGACAGCCTGATTTTATCAGGACTGTCCCAATATTTGCTTGTTTGTCCCACGTCCCGACTGATGTTTGGTCGGGACACTGGACAAACAAACAATTTTGCCCTCTGCTCTGGCACACAGGCAGAGCCCGGAGGGACACTTGCCCCCCCTGACTCCACCCCCTACTTCCCCCATTGGATCCCTCCCCAAATCCTTGCCTCTTCCCCAAGCAGGCGCCATCCTCCTCCCTCCCAGGTTTGCACACGGGCCATGGCCATGGCTGGGAGCGCAGCATGGAGGCTGCTCCAGCCCTGGAGCCTGCGGGGCAGCGCAGTGGGGCTGGAGGCAGTTCAGAGCGAGCAGGACCCATGTGGGCGAGGGGCGGAGACACACGTGGGGCAGACACGCTCCTGCCAAGAGATCCTGGGCCCGGCTTCCTGGTTTGCCCCTTGTCCGGGAGCTGCAGGAGGGACCTGGAGCGCGGCTCGGCTGCAGAGCTCAGAGCCCAGGCTGGGCCCAGGAGCGAGGGGATTGGGGTGCTGGGGGTGTATTGGGGGTTGGAGCCGAGAGTTGGGTGGAGATGGGGCTGTGTTACTGCCGCCTGGTCGGGGGCGGGGGAGCCTCCAGCTTTTTTTTTTTGCTCCGCCCCCCGCGTCCCGATATTTCATCTTTGACATCTGGTCACCCCAGCCTGATGTGAATGAGGATGTCTGGACCAAGGGGCCAGGGACTGGCCTTTGCTAAAGAAACCACTGTCAAATTTTAGCCAATTAGGACAAGTCAGCAAATAAGAACAACCTCAGGTCTCAGTAACTGCTGCAGGTAGCAAAGTCTTACAGGGAGCTTTTTCTGGCACTACACCTGCGCAGCTCTGCTTCCCGGCTCTTCTCGGGCTCCTGCTCTCTCCTTAGCTCTGCCCCACTCTGGACCAGGCAGTTCCAGCTCCCACGGAGGATGGGACCCCCTGGCCTGGTGACTCCCTCATTACACTGCCTGGCCTGTCAGTGCGGCTAACTTGGAGCTTTGGCCTCTCCCCATTGCCCCTGGGGACTGTCAGTCTCAGGGGCCTGATTTCCCATTGGCCCTTCCCCCTTCTATTGGGACTGGGAACTAGCCAACCAAAAACCCCACTAAGTTTTAGTAAAGGGTCAAGAGCCCCCTTACACAAGCCAGCCCCATGAGGGTCACCAATGTGCAGAGAAGGCAGCAGGAGCTGGTCCCATGGTGTAACGGGCTGCACTCAGGACTCTGAATCCTGCAATCTGAGTTCAAATCTCAGTGGGACCTTGTGGTAAAGCCCTGGAGCTCACAGTGCTCCACTTCCCTGTCTCCAGCTCTGCAAGATCAAATCTTTCCCATCCTGTTGGGTGACTCAGGCCTCTGGGTGGGACGGCTGCAGTGGGTCAGGGCTCTAGAACTGGCTACTGATGCCTGAGGGTTGGGATTCTCACAGCTTCACCTGATGCCCACAAGTTTGGCACTTGCCACTGTGCTGTTCCTCTTGCCTGTCTGGCACTTGAAGAAAGCAGTGCTAGGGTCAGGCTTCATAGTTAGGAGGGGGAAGAGTCCCAGGCTGGAGCCCAGCACCTCTCCTCCTCTGGGCACCTGTAGAGCAGAAGCAGCTGGTGCTGACAGCTCCAAGGGAAGGCTTATAAGCCACAGGGCAAGAGGAGGGGAGAACCATGCCTATGCGTGGCCAGCAGACAGCCAGAAAGACACTGGGCTAGCCTGCTCCCTGGCATGCTGAATCCCCAGTGAAGGCCAACAGCCACTCAGCATGTGGGGCGGCTGCTGATGCTCTGTGGCCAGCATCAGAAGACGGTAGGAAAGCAGGGCAAGCCCACCTGATGGGGCCTCTATCTGTTCCCACTCAAAGTGCTCACTTTGGCAGTGGGGCAGGAGATTTTACCCCAAGAGGCTTTTCCCCAGCTGGCGAGAAGCAGAGAAACACCCAGGCTCCCAAGGCGCTATGTAGCAAGTACCCTCCAGCACAGGGACAGGTGCACACTTGGAAGAGGGAAACTGCTCCACACTCTAGCCCGGGCAATCGCCCATTTTCTTTGGCAAGTCAGGAAGGGCAAAGGCGAGACTGGAAGCACCTGGGGCTCATGCCCCAGCCTTTGTAACACCCAACCCCCAACTCCTTCCTGGGGCTCTAGCTGAAGCCGGAGCATTGGCCAGAGCGGCCAAGAAGAGGTTCCAGCCCTGAAGGGAGCAGGACTTGCAGCACAAAGTGAGCACAACCACGAGGGGACTCAAATCCTGAATCATCATATCCACAGGGAGATGCCTCATCCTTTAGGCCACATGATGAGGGGGTCTAAGCTCTTCTTTGGAAAAGGCGACACTGTGTTTCTCAGGTCATCTGCTGAGGGGGCCGAGACTCTCTGGGCACAAGAAGTTGAGTTCCCAGCGAGATGTGAGACTTAATTCTATGGAGCCAGGTGCAGGGCTTTAGCAGGGAGGCTCAGGCATGGGGGATTGGGGTGCAGCGGATGGACCAGCTGTCTAGGTGTGGAGATTTAATTGCACTGAGGCACAGGAAGGAGGAGGAATCGTGCTGATGGTCAGTGGCTGTGCAGAAAAAATGGTGTTGATTCCCCCATCCTAAATGGGCTGGTTGGCTTGACCCTTCTCCCCTCTGCAGAGCATGGTGGGGACTGCAGCTCACCCCTTGTGGGGCAGGAGGGCACAGGTGCAGGGCACTGGGCTCCAATGCACCTGGAAGGCAGCTCCAGTGCGGTGGGGCAGGGCAGGGCCTGTGGTTTACGTTCTGCATTGCCTGGTGCTGAGCCATTGCACAATCCCCAGCCACGCCGCACAGTGCACCCCGAGAGGCAGTGGGGGGCCAAGCAGACGATCCAGCACGAGGAGGGAGAGGATGTGTGGTGGGGGGGAGGAAAGGCCTTGGGCTGCACTGGGGGAGCACAGAGCAGGAGTGACACCCCAGAAACCTGCAGCAAAGGGATGGACAGGTGGGCTGGGTGGATAGAAGAGGCAGTGAGCCTAAAAGGGGAGCGGTGTCTAGTGGTCAGAGCAGGGAGGGGGCTGGGCGCCAGGAGCTCTGGGTTCTATCCCTGGCTCTGGGAGCAGAGGTGTGGGGGTCTAGAGGTGAGAGCAGGGGGACTGGGAGCCAGGACTCCTGGGTTCCATAGTGGCGGCTGATTTTTCCTGTGTCTCCCTCCCTACAGATCCCAGCCCAGCCTCCTACCAGAATCTGACTGGGGGGGGGTTGCCCTGCCACTCCAGACTCGTGATTTGAACCCCTCCCCCCATGGGCTCAGACATCACAGAATCTCCTCCCCCCCCCAAATCAGAAAGTAGGAGCCCCTCCCCGCATGCGGAGGAAGCTAGTGAGTTTCTTGGGGGTCTCTGGCAGAAGTGACAGCACCCACCAGACACCCACTCATGGTTGCAAGGAGACCCTCCTGCACAGCCCCCTGCTACGAGGGGCCGGGGGCGCCCAGCCAGGGTCAGGAGGTGAGATGGGGTCACAGTGGCAGGAAGGGGGCAGAGCTGGGGGTGGTGCCAGGTCTGGTGCTGGCTACATGGGGAAAAACACACTGCTCCCCCGCAACACACACCCCTCCTGGTGTTGGAAGGGGAACAGGTGAAAGGACAAAAGAAGCACGAGACAAAGAGAAAGGAGGGAGGGATGGATGGAGGAAAAGATGAAACAAAAAGAACAAACCCTAATGTCCCCAGTGATTCTAAGGGACAAAATCCCAGGTGCAGAATAAAATTCTGCCTCCTTAAGCTCGTGGTTTCCATGCCTAGAATTCAACGGTCACCAGATGGATCAGACTGAACAGGTTTCAAACCTTGAGGAGGCTCTTACCTTCTAAACCGGGACGGCTGTTTTCTAGTAAAATCAGGAAAAGGGGAGGAGAAAACTCAAAAGAGGCTCCTCCTGGCGCTCACGTACGTGAACCCGAATACTCTCTCAGTCCTCAAAGAGAGACCTGGAGAAGGAGACTTGCTGAAGCAAAGCCGCAGGGGTCTCTGAGGTTTCCCTGACCCCTCGCCCCTGTCCTGCCTGGCTGATGTCAGCATCTCTCTGTGAGGTCACCACCTCCCCACCACCTTTGACCAATAGTCTGAGGTCCTGCAAAAGACCTTTGTGATGTCACTGCCACACCCCTCCCTTGCTGTGCTAATGTCCTGCCCCTGGCCGGGCACTTTGTAGGTTTGAGCTACTCCCTGTGTATCACCCCACTCAAGGAGCGTTCGTTCTAGGAAGCAAGCCGGATAGACAGGAAAACATCAGACGCTGCTCCCAATGTTACACTCAATATTTCAGAAATTAGTCGCCTTTATGGCCAAAAGAGACCATTAGAGCATCTTATCTGCCCCCCTGGATATCACAGGCCTCCTGTATGACACAAGAGCTACTTTTGGGGCAAACACATTCCAGAAAGGCATCTAGTCTTCACTAAATGACATCAGGAGATGAAGAATCCACCACTTTCCTTGGTAGCTTGTTCCTGTGGTGAATCATCCTCGCTGTTGAATATTTGTGCCTTAGTTGTAATATGAATTTGTCTCTTTTCACCTTCCAGCCATTGGGTCTTGTTATGCCTTTCTCTGCTCGATTAAAGAGCCCTTTCATACCCAATCTTTTCTCTCCATTAAGGCCCTTCAATGCTTCAATGAAGTCACCTTTCAATCTTCTTTTGATAAGCTAAACAGGTTGAGCTCTTTCAATAGCTCCCTAGAAGGCATTTTTCTCCAGCCCTCAGAACATTTGGTGGCTCTTTGCTGCCCCAGCTCCAATTTCACACCATCTTTTTCAAATGAGGACACCAGAACTGGAGGCAGTATTCCAGTATCAGTCTCACTGATGCTGTGTCACCTCCTGTGACGTTATTGACATAATCTGTAACTGGATAGATCACCGTTGCGACCACTGTTCTATATTTGCAGCCAATATGGTAGAAAGGTTGTCGTGTAAGGGGTCTATGGAGAGGTTCTGATTGGCTGATTATAATTATGGAACAATGGGATAGAGAAACCTGCATCACTGAAAGTGCAGCCATGAAGAAACCACACATCAGCCTTTCCTAGCTGGCAAGAATCAAACCTCCACAGAAAAACCCCTATGGTGTCAGCCCAGCTCCCTAAGCCCTCATCACACCCACTTAACACAGGGGCCTTTCTACACTATGGCTCTGTTCTCACTGAAGGGTCATTTCCAATTGCTCAGACCAGCTTCCCCAGCACACTCACTGCTGTGCAGCTCTGTACGTGTGGCCATGGCTGAAGAACAAGAATTCCTGCCCATTTCCCTACTGGCTGGAGCATGGTTAGAGTGTGTTTGTGGTTAATGATGCTGCTGCAGATTGTTCATTCCCTGCCTTGACAATTCAGACAGTCCCTTTTCCCGTCGTATCGCCAGCACCTCTGTGATTCCAATAGCAGGGCAGGTTTTCTCTGGGCACTGAGATTTTTCAGGGAGTTGGTGGCTCCTTTCTTCCCTCACCCTGGAGTAAACTCAGCTTTTTATTCCATCCTTGATGACTCATGGAATAACAACAGCAGCATGAAGAGGAGAGGGAATATCTCACTGCCGGGGGAGGAAGGTGGACGCATCCCCGCTGTCTGACCATTGCCATTGCAGGAGAGAAGGGTTCACTGGAATCGAATGCCCTGGCTCAGACCAGAGACACAGGGAGGTTTTGCTGTTCATGGATCCATGCAAAGGAAATTGTTTCTCTGTGTGAAAACAGGAAGGGAAATGAAACCCCCACAGGGTGGTGCCTAAGGCAGAAGGGACCCCTATAGGATTAGAACAGGACACGTTCTCAAGCAGCATGTTTCTTACTTTGCCCATCTGTCAATTTTGATTATTATTGATGGAAATATTTTGCCATTGGGTCGTGTGTTTACACAGAAATTGACATTTACCAACAAACACGTAATTCTTCCAAGCCTGCCTAGTCTGCCCTGGGTGAGTTTAGAGGGACACATTCCCTCTTCCCACTCCCCATGCCAGGCCTGGACTCTCCATGCTGCCCACTTCCCACACTGTTGGGATCCTTCCCTGATCTCCCCTCAGAGCTCTGCCCCCCACTCCCACTTCTGGGATCCCCTCCCAACACTGTCTAATGCCCTGTTTCCAGGATCCCTCCCCATTCCCTTCCTCCCCTCTGAGCAAAAACTCTGCATTATTCCCACACTGGGAATTAAACCCAGGCTGCCTGGGTGAAAACCAGGAATCCTGACCACTAGACCCTATGGGACTGGGATTGGGATGTTTGTCTGCTAAGACAACCCCTCAGAAGAGCAGCAGCGCCACCCAGTGGGGGTTGCACACAGGGCTGCATTAACCCTTCAGGTGCTGAGGTTTTCCCTCTCTCCATTCCCAGTGCCTGTGATCAGGAAACAGACATCAGGGCTCCCAGGTGCTGCACAGACCATGACTGAGATCGGGACCCCATATTGCGCTAGGTGCTGTACAAACCCTGGCCAACACTGGGACACCCAGAGGGTTCCCCGCAATTTCTCTGAGACTCTGCTGCCCAACTTCTTCTGACTCCCTCTGGATCACCCTCCCCCCTCGCAAAAAACCCACCTTTCCAAACAGTCCTCCTTTCCCTGCCCCCTAATTCTGCTTTCACACCCTGGGACCATCTCCTCTCTTTGTCTCTCCCCCCCCCCCCAAGGTAAAGCAGAGATGGAGGCAACTTCACCCACTGGAGACAGCTCCAGCGAGCGCTGCAGCTGCCCCGGGGGAGGGGGGGTGTTTGCAGACACAGGAAGGGAGTAGCTGGGAGCGGTGGGTGCTGGGAAGAAGGAGGCAGGAGAACTAAGCCCAGAGATGGGACATTGGGCAACTCCTGGGGTCGGGACTCTTGCGCAACCTGGGGGCGGGGCAGCTCCTGGGGTCGGGGCTCTGGCACAGACCGGGGACGGGGCAGCTCCTGGGGGCGGGGCTCTGGCACAGCCTGGGGGCGGGGCAGCTCCTAGGGGCGGGGCTCTGGCACAGCCAGGGGGCGGGGTAGCTCCTGGTGGCGGGGCTCTGGCACAGCCTGGGGGCGGGGCAGCTCCTGGGGGTGGGGCTCTGGCACAGCCTGGGGGCGGGGCAGCTCCTAGGGGCGGGGCTCTGGCACAGCCCGGGGGCGGGGCAGCTCCTGGAGGCGGGGCTCTGGCACAACCCGGGGGCGGGGCTGCTCCTGGGGGCGGGGCTCTGGCACAGACTGGGGGCGGGGCAGCCCCTGGGGGTGGGGCTCTGGCACAGCCCGGGGGCGGGGCAGCTCCTGGGGGCGGGGCTCTGGCACAGCCCGGGGGCGGGGCAGCTCCTGGGGGCGGGGCTCTGGCACATTGTGATGCGGGAGCCTGGGCGGAGCAGCTGCTCCCTGGTGGCCACGTGCTGCCAGCAGCGCTGGAGCTGCCCGAGCCGGAGCGGAGCCGCTGTTCTCTGCTGCAGCCGGGATCTGCCCCTGGCCCCACGGGGATCCAGGTGGGGACAGAGCCTGGGGCCCGGGGGTTCCCCGTTGTCTGGCTGGCGGGGGCGGGAGGGGAGGGGAGAAGCCGGAGCTGCAGGCGGGGGAAGGGCAGTGGGGCAGGTGGGGGGTTGAACGGTCTCTGGGCAGCCGGGAAAGTCCAGGGGGAGAGTGTGTGTGAGTCGGGGGGGGGGGAGATACCTGCATCCTTCTCCTGTTTGTGCCACTTCCCTCCCCAGTACTGGTAACAAGTCTCCCTGGTTCTCCCCCTTTTCTCTCCCCTCCCCACACAGGACTATCAAACCCAAGGAGATTCCCTCGTTTTTTCCTAAAATTATTGACTCTCTAGTCTCTTAATTTTCCTGATTTTTTTTCTATAATTCTCAAATGTCAATTTAAATTCTCCTCATATTTGGGGGGCTTCCTCCACCCCCCATTTAACCTGCACCAATTCGTCCTTGTTGGGGTGGGAAATTGTTGCCCTGAGTCATTCCCCAAAGGGGATGGGGGTTACTGGGTGCTGTTTGGGGGAGCCCTGAGACACAGCTCCCTCTGGGGTGGCGATGGGGTGGCCGTTCTCTGCCAGCCACAGGGCATGGCTGGGGCACCGGTGGGGAAGGAGGAACCAGTGTCCCCTATGGAGCCTGCCCAGCCCCTTTGGTTCTGCTCCTTTCTTGCATTTTGTTCAGAGAGTTTATTACTGCGGAGGCTGAAAAATGTCTGTGGATTTAGCCCTGGCAGGAGGGGTCAGGTCTACACTGTAATAAAGAGATCGAGCATTTCCCAGCAAGGCCAGGTAGTATACATTGTGTGGATTCTGCTCACATAACAGAGAAAGTTGCCTGTGCAGCTCACAAGAGTAAATAGGGTCAGACCAGAAGATATTTTCTTTCCAAGTGGGAATTGTGCAGGGACGAACAACAGACCTAGTGCAGCTGTGTTGCCACTGTCTACTAGCACTGAAATGGTTCCGAATGCCTTGGGTCAAGTGGCACCAGTTCTAAAAGTAAGGGTGATTTAGTGCTGTGGTTCTCAAACAGGGGTATCCAATGGTCTTCCAGGGGGTACAGCAACTCATCTAGATATTTGCCTAGTTTTACAACAGGCTACATAGAAAGCACTAGCAAATTCGTAACAAATTAAAATTCATACATTGGTTTGTTTATACTGTTCTCTATATTATACACTGAAATGTAAGTACAATATTTATATTCAAGTGATTTATTTTTATAAATATTGCATCTGATTTTGTAAGCAAGTAGTTTTTAAGTGAGGTAAAACTTGGGGGTATGCAAGAGAAATCAGACTCCTGAAAGGGGTACAGGTGTCTCTAAAGGTTGAGAGCCACTGATTTAGTGCAGGTACTACTGGTAACATAGAACCCTGCAAAAACTTCTAGTGCAGATGAATTTGAGAGCAAGCCGAAGAGAAACAGCTGCGGAGCATGCTAGAAAGGGCTGACCTGTCCGGATTGTCTGTGCCTGACAAGCTGTCATGTGGTACAGAGGAGCCTGTGAGAGGTAGGGCAAAGCAAGAGGGTTTGATTGGTCGGTAGGAGCTCCACATGCTAATCAGGAGGTGTGTTTCTGTAAATAGCTACATAAACATTTTCTAATGGACACTGTGCTAAAGCTGTCTCAATTGTGCTTTAATGAAATGGGAACCTGGTTTTAGATTTTTGTCCTTTAGTTCGGTGGGGGTGAAACCCGTTGGTATGAAAACATTCACCATGGGAAGAAAGCTTGTGCACATTAGCCTGGGTGTGTAACTGAGCACATATTGTGCAGTGGCAGTGTCATAATCAATGAAGTTAATCTGAGGTGTGAATATTGCTACTTGAATGCTTTCAGGGATCATTTCTATAGTTTGTAACTAGAGAAGTATGGTTGAAAGTGTCTGACCTTGCTAACCACGATGAGGAGTTAAAGTGTTCTCTTCTGAGCATGAAGTGTGTGGACAGTGTTGTTTTAATGCATCTGCTGTCTGCTATTGATGAGTGTTCTTGCTTTCCTTTTGGGAAGCTGGGAGGAAGAGAGCACAGACTGAGTGATTAGTCCTTATAAAGCAAGTTTAAAAATAAATGTTTTGGTTTTCTTTTCTGTTATCTGAGTTTGTTTAAAGCTTTTGTGCAGTTCTGTTTAGTTGCAAGCCTTAATTTGATCTGGTAGAATTTGGAAGAGAAGTAAAGTTGTGAACATGGTGTTTTAAAGGTTTCTAGGTCAGTACTTACTGAAAGATTTTTAAAATTTCTTTATGCTGCTCTCTCTCTTTTTCTTGTAATCTATTTAAGAATTTTGGTAGGGTTCTATGTCTGCACATACTCTTCCTTTTCCACTTGCTTCTCTCTTCTTCCCTTCCCATTTTTCAGGAAGCCCCTATTTTTTTTTTACTTCTCCTGCTCTGGCAGCTGGTACGCAGTTTGCTCTTGGCCCCAAGCCCATCAGACAATCCACACAGGATCTGAGAGTTGCTGTCTCTTGGCTGTTTAGTGGGTAGAGGGTTCTAAAGCTGTCTCAGGGTATGTCTACACTATGGGATTATTCCGATTTTACAAAAACCGGTTTTTGGAAACAGATTATATAAAGTCAAGTGCACGCAGCCACACTAAGCACATTAATTTGGCGGTGTGCGTCCATGTACCGAGGCTAGTATCGATTTCTGGAGCGTTGCACTGTGGGTAGCTATCCCATAATTCCTGCAGTCTCCCCCGCCCATTGGAAATCTGGGTTGAGATACCAGTGCATGATGGGGCAAAAACAGTGTCGCGGGTGATTCTGAGTAAATGTCATCAGTCCATCCCCCTTCTGTGAAATCAACGGCAGACAATCATTTCGCATCCCTTTTCCCTGGATTGCCTGAGCAGACACCATAGCACGGCAACCATGGAGCCCGTTCAGCCTTTTGTCACCGTCACTTTATGTCTACTGGATGGTGCTGACAGATGCAGTACTGTAGCGCTACACAGCAGCATTCCCTTGCTTTTTGCAAGTTAGCAAAGATGGTTATCAGCCATACTGTACCAACTGCTGCTTTGCAAGTTGACAATGACAGTTACCAGTTATACTGTACTGTCTGCTGCTGTTCTGGATGCTCCTGGCCGGCCTTGGTGAGGTTGGCCAGGAGTATATGGACAAAAATGGGAATGACTCCCCAGGTCATTCCCTTCTTTAAGTTTTGTCTAAAGGGAGAGTCAGTCCTATCTAGACTATCAGGCAAGCCTACAAAAGAACCAGAGAGGCAAACGGCAGCTCAGGGTCAGAGCCCCAGACATCCCACAGAAATGATGGGCTGCATGCCATTCTAGGGGGTGCCCCTGCAACAACCCCACCCATTGCTTCCCTCCTCCCCCACCCCTCCTGGGCTACCGTGGCAGTTATCCCCCCATTTGTGTGATGAAGTAATAAAGAATGCAGGAATTTGAAACAACACTGACTTTATTACCTCTGCAAGTAGAGTTCAAATGGGGGAGGGGAAGGAAGCCTCCAGCTGCTATGATATTCCAGGAAGGACTGAATCTCCATAAGACAAAGCTTAAAGAAGAGAATTACCTGAGAATCATTCCCATTTTTGCCCAGGCACCCCCAGCTAACCTCACCAAGACCTGCCAGGAGCACTCATGGGGCAACAATGATGGATATCAGCCCTACCATACCATCAAGGGAAGGGAAGGGAAGGGGACACTGCTGTGTAGCGCTGCAGCACCACATCTGCCAGCACCATCCAGTCGACATACGGTGACATTGAAAAAAAGGTGAGAAATGATTTTTTTCCCCTTTGCTTTCATGGGGAGAGAGGGGGACAACATATACCCTGAAGCACCTGCGACAATATTTTTGATCCTTCAGGCTTTGGGAGCTCAGCCAATAATTCAAATGGTTTTCGGAGAGTGCGAGAACTGTGGGATAGCTACAGACGTCAGTCGCCCCTCCCTACGTGAGTGTCCATTTCATTCTTTGGCTTTCTGGTACGCTTGTCTCAGCTCCTTAAGTTTCAGCACTGTGTTGAGTCCCTGTTGTGGCCTCTGTCTATCATGGCCTTGGAGATTTTTTCAAATGCTTTGGCATTTTGTCTTTTGGAACGGAGTTCTGATAGAACAGATTCATCTCCCCATACAGAGATCAGCTTCAGTATCTCCCCTACGGTCCATGCTGGAGCTCTTTTTTGATTCTGGGACTGCATGGTCACCTGTGCTGATCGGCGCTCCACGCTGGGCAAACAGGAAATGAAATTCAAAAGTTCGCAGGGCTTTTCCTGTCAACCTGGCCAGTGCATCCGAGTTCAGATTGCTGTCCAGAGCGGTCACAATGGTGCACTGTGGGATAGCGCCCGGATGCCAATACCGTCGAATTGTGGCCACACTAACCCTAATCCGACATGGCAATACCGATTTCAGCGCTACTCCCCTCGTCGGGGAGGAGTAGAGATACCGGTATTAAGAGCCCTTTATATGGATATAAAGGGCTTCGTTGTGTGGATGGGTGCAGGGTTAATGTGATTTAATGCTGCTAAATTCGATATAAACTCGTAGTGTTGAATGAGGCTAATCATCTAGTGGAACAAGCTCCGCAAGGGACGTGGTTAATTCCCCATCACTGACGTGTGTAAATGAAGACCACAGCTCTTGCTGCAAGACACCTGGTGTGTTGGTGTCCCTGTTCCCCCTTCAGAACCTCTGGTACATGGTGCTTCCCTCCTCCCAGTTCAAGATCCCCCTCATGTGGGTGCTCCCATCCAGGATCTCTGGTGGGTGTCTCTGTCCCCCACCCCATGATCTAGCTCCCGTGTGTCATTTCCCCTGCCTGCCCCCATCCGGGATCTGTGGGTGTCGCTGTTTCCCTTTTCAAGAACCGTGTTGCTTGGGTGCGTCCCTCCCCCCCAAGTCAGAATCCCCAGCGTGTGGGTGCTCCCATCCCCCCATCCAGGCTCTGCGGAGGGTGTCTGTATAAAAAGAGACCGTGTCTCACTGTCTTACCCAGGCTATGCTGCAGGGGCTACTCACAGGTGCAATCTCACTACTGATCAGCACGTGAGTTTTGACCTGCTCCGTTTCTGACCAGGGCCGGTTTACCCCTCTTGAGGCAACCTGGGTGTTGTCAGAGTTGTACCAGTATGGTGCTCTGCTCCCTCCAATGTTGATATCACTCGGCTGCGTGCGTGAGTTCCCTCTGTGTGCTGCCCCAGCTCTGCAGATAGCTGACACAGCAGACCCGACAAGAACCCCCAATAACCACAGAGTCCAGTAAGATGCAAAGCCACGTCGGCTAGGTTTATTGTGACCTCGGACACCCGTGCAGGGTCCCCGTAGATTACTTAGTCTACCGGGTGTACTGCGAGAGAGTGCCTCTTGGCAATGGACCCGGCTCAGTGGCGGGACTTTCCACTCCCCCTTCGGCCGGACAAAGGCACCTCTCCAGGAATGCATTCTTATACACAGATACAAACAAGTTACACATCACACCTGACGTATGCTTCCACGTAGCAAGGTACAACCTTTCTACGTATTAAGGTACCGCCTTCTACCTTGTACATGTTGGTTCGATCAAAACAACTCTATCCATCATTTTACCCTTTTGCCCCTGTCATTGGGATGGGCCAGCCTGTTCCTTGTTATCTGTGTGGAATGTGCAAGTATGTGAATGTTACGTACCTAAAAGGTACTGATCTTCCTGCAGCATCAGCCCTTTCCTTGCCAGCTTCTGTGAGCAGGGCCTGCCTCTGGCTCACAGCTTAACTTTGCTTTATGTTAGCAAAGTCTTGACCATTACTTTAGTTCAGGCCTCAGGCCTCATACCAGGCCTCTGATACCAAGGTTTATATCTTAGGGCCTCCTCTTACTACAACCGGTACTGCCGGAGTCCCGAGGGGGCGTGCCCTCACCTAGAAGGGGCGTGGCCTCTCAAGCTTTAAAGGCCCTGGAGCACCAGCTGTGGCTGGGAGACCCAGGGCCTTTAAATCAACCAGGGCCTCCCAGCTGCAGAGGTAGCTGGGAGGCCCCCAGAGCTCAGGGGCGAATTAAAGGAACCCTGAGCTCTGCGGGGCTGGGGCAGGTATTTAAAGGGCCAAGAGCTCCTGCCGCTGAGGGGAGCCCCAAGCCCCTGAAATCCTGGCCCCAGCCCGGCCACCGGAGCCGCGGACGGGATTGAAAGGGCTCTGGGCTGCCCGCAGCGGCAGGGAGCGCTGAGCCCTTTAAATCTCAGCTGCGGTGGGGGGTTTAAAGGGCTCTGGGCTGATTGCCCCTGCAGCAGCCCAGAGCCCTTTAAATCCAGCCCCAATCTGGCCACCAGAGCCGTGGGCAGGGGGGTTAAAGGGTCTGGGCTGCCAGTTGCGGCGGGGAGCCTAGAGCCCTTTAAATCCCCACAGCGAAAGCTGGTGCAGTCCGGCACGGCATCCTGGCTCTTGCCGGTATGCCGTACCGGCTTGTACCAGCTTACTTTCACCTCTGTTTATATCCTAAGGAACACACCCTCCCCCTCCTCCACGCACTGTCACACACAACCTTCTCCCCTTGAGCCCCATCCCACCCCTACCCCTCTCCCCCACACACACCATGGGACACAGCCTCTTGGTGACTCACCCAGATGGGGGCTTGTCTCTGCATCTCCCCAACAGGGGAGCAGAGAGCCGAAAGGGCCACAGGAGACCAATGGAGCTAGCCAGGAATAGAAAATACTTCCCTTCCTTTCCCTTCCCTTCCCTTCTCAAGAGTCTTGTTAATCTCACCCATGGGACATTTCAGCACTGGATGGGCTCAAAGTACCAACCTTCCCCTCAGCAACGGAAGAGGGAACCAGCTCTATCACATGGAAGGAGGCTCCCCACCTCTGCTGCTGCAATTCTGCAGCCATTAATATGGATTTGTTTTAGCTAATGCAACCCCCCCTCAACCCCTAATCCAGCCATGAATCAAGGAGAAAAGACCCTCAGTCAGGCACCAGAGCTGCAATGGGTTGGTGCATAGAACTTATAATAGCAGTACTGAATGGAGTGATGCTGAAGTTGTGAATTCTAAACCTCACCTGGAGCACTAGCTTTCTTTAAGCAAATGGCTTCTGCCAATCATTTTGCCCTGCAGAAAATACAATTGCAGCTCAGAAGACACCGAGGTCCCCTTGCTTTACAGAGAGCAGGGCAGATTCCACAGATCTACCAGGCTCCGCTCTCCACCAGCCACCTGTGTCAGGAGGGGTCGAGCAGAGCCCAGAGCACTGCCCCCGACTCCCCCTCAGTCTTTGCTCCCCAAACCACCTGTGTGCTCACCCTCTTTGCTGTGAGACTCAAACCCTGCCTGGCTTTCTGTATGTTGGGGGTTTTGTTGTCTGTCATGTTGATGTACATGTGGGTCCTGTGTGATTTTGATTGATGCCATGCATAGTTTTGTGTGTGTAGGTGTGACTTTTGCATGCAGATTGGTTTTTGCTTAGTATTCTTTTGGTATGTGGTTTTTGTGCTCTCTTGTTGTGGGCTTTTGCTGTACTTTTTGGTGTGGATTTGTTCTATGTTTTGTGTGGCTTTCCCTTATGTGTCTATGGCTCTGTGTGCTGTGTGGGTTTGGTTTTTTTATGTCTGTGTGGGCCTGTGCAGTGTGTGATTTTCTCATTCTCTCTGTGTGTGTTTGTCTCTCTGTTTGTATCTTCATGTGTAAATTCATTGGAACTTTTCAAAATCTCCACAACTTTGCCAATTTTCACCAGGAATTTTTCTCCATTAACAAATTCTCACTTGTTCCCTACCAGTTGGTGACCATTGCCCCAGGGACCTGTCAGTCTCAGGGTCCTGATTTCCCATTGACCCTTCCCCCTTCTATTGGGACTGGGAACTAGCCAACCAAAAACCCCACTCAGTTTTAGTAAAGGGCCAACAGTCCCTTACACAAGCCAGCCCTGTGAGAGTCACCAATGTCTGAAGAAGGTAGCACAGGCTGGTCCCATGGTGTAACGGGCAGCACTCTGAATCCTGCAAAGTGAGATCAAATCTCAGTAGGACCTTGTGTTAGCTGGTGGTAAAGATCTGGTGCTTAAAGTGCTTTCCTGTCTCCAGCTATATAAGAGTGAGTCATTTCCCTCCTGCTGGGTGACTCCTCCCCACCGGAGCCAGGTCTTTGGTTGGGGTCTAGAAGTGGCTCTGGCTCTGTGTGGTGGGTGGGATTCTCACTGCTTCACCTGAGGCCCACAAGTTTGGTGCTTGTGGCCATACTTTTCCTTTTGCCCACATGGCACTTGAAGAAAGCAGTGCCAGGGCCAGGTTTGATAGACAGGAGGGAGGCAGATTCCCAGGCTGGAGCCCAGCACCTCTTCTCCTCTGGGCACCTAGAGCAGAGGCTGCTGGTGCTGACAGCTCCAAGGGAAGGCTTATAAGCCACAGAGCAACTGAGGGCAGGGCTAGACGAGGGCAGGACCATGCCTATGTGTGGCCAGCAGACAGGCAACAAGACTCCCAGCCAGCCTGCTCCCTGTCATGCCAAACACCCACTGAAGGCCACCCACAGACCAGCATGCGGGGCAGCTGCTGATGCTCTGTGGCCAAAATCAGAAGATGGTAGGAAAGCGGGGCCAGCCCCCCTGGTGGGGCCTCTTACCGTTCCCACTCAAGGTGCTCACTTTTGCAGTGGGGCAGGAGATTTTAGCCCAAGAGGCTTTTCCCCAGCTGGCGAGAAGCAGAGAAACACCCAGGCTCCCAAGGTGCTATGTAGCAACCCCCCTCAAGCACAGGGACAGAAGGAAACTGCTCCACACGCTAGCCCAGGCAGCCGTTCATTTTCTTTGGCAAGTCAGGAAGGGCAAAGGCGTGACTGGAAGCACATGGGGCTCATGCCCCAGCCTTTGTGACGCCCGACCTCCAGCTCCTTCCCAGGGCTCTAGCTGAAGCCAGAGCATTGGCCTGAGCAGCCAAGAAGAGGTTCCAGCCCTGAAGGGAGCAGGACTTTTAGCCCAAAGGTAAAACTGCACAAGCACAACGGGACTCAAACCCTCAATCTCCTGATCCAAAGTCAGATGCCTTATCCATTAGGCCACATGGTCACACAGAAAAAGGCCCTCCAGGCACTTCTTTGGAAAAGGCAGACACTGACGCATCCGACGAAGTGGGGATTCACCCACGAAAGCTCATGCTCCAATACGTCTGTTAGTCTATAAGGTGCCACCTGACTCTTTGCTGCTTTTGCAGACACTGTGTTTCTCAGGTCAGCTACTGAGGGGGCTGAGACTCTCTGGGCACAAGAAGTCGAGTTCCCAGCAACATGTGAGACTTAATTCTCTGGAGCCAGGTGCAGGACTTTGGCAGGGAGGCTCAGGCATGGGGGACTGGGGTGCAGCAGATGGACCGGCTGTCTAAGTGCGGAGTTTTATTCTCACTGAGGAGGAGGAGGAATCCTGCTGACAGGCAGTGGCCAGGGCCACTGCAACCACTAGGCGAACTAGTCGGCTGCCTAGGGTGCCAAGTGGTTGGAGGCACCAAAAATCACACTCAGGGGAGGCAGTGGAGTGGAGGTGAGCTGGGGCAGGGGGCTGGGGGAGGTGTGGGGGGAGGGCTGCCCGCAGCAAGTAACGGGGGGTGGGGGTGTGTGTGCAGGTGAACTGCTCCCTGTCCCAGCTCACCTCCGCTCCGCCTTCTCCCCTGAGCACGCCACCCCCGTTCTGATTCTCCTCCCCTCCCAGGCTTGCCGCACTAAACAGCTGATTGGCACCACAAGCCTGGGAGACGGGAGAAATGGAGTGGTGCCAGCATGCTCAGGGGAGAAGGTGGAGCGGAGGTGAGCTGGGGTGGGGAGCTGCTGCAGGGGGGGCTGCCCGGCTCTTCCTCATGGCCCCCGCCCCTGCACTCACTGCACGGTAAGTGGAGTGACCCAGCCCCAGCCTGGTCCACTCCCCTGGCTCCCAGCCACGCCGCCAGCGAGTGCTGTGGGGCGGTTCCCCCCTCCCCGAAGTTTGGGAGCCAGGGGAGCAGAGCAGGCTGGGGCCCCAGGCCTCCAGGGGGGGAAGCAGAAGGGGGCTGGCCACAGCCATCGTGGGACCAGGGGGCTGGCTACTTCCTGCGGGACGTGGAGTGACCCAGCCCCAGCCTGCTCTGCTCCCCTGGCTCCCAGGCTTGTGTTGGTGTTGGCTGGATTTGTGCGGGTGTTTGTGTATGTTTGCAATTGTGTGTGTGTGCGCATGCTCTGCTGCCTTCTGCCAGTGTGACAACCGTTTCTCCAAATGTCACAACCCCCATACCGTTGACCCCGATGGTGATTTCCCCATCTTACAACGGCTGGCTGGCCTGACCCTTCTCCCCTCTGCGGAGTGTGGTGAGGGCTGCAGCTCACCCCCAGTGCCAAGATGTGGGGTGCTGGGCTCCAATGCACCTGGAGAGCAGCTCAGGCGAGGCTGGGCAGGGCATGTGGTGTTCGTTCTGCGTTGCCTCGTGCTGGGCCATTGCAGAATCCCCAGCCACACCGCACAGCACACCGCGAGAGGGGGCAGGGGGCCAAGCAGATGATCCAACACGAGGGGATCATTCTCATTGGTAGCTGTCCAGTGGCAGTGAGTTCCACAGGCCTTGGCACATGCTGTGTGGGGCAGGAGGTCCTTGTATTTGGAGCAGTGGGAGTGAACGGCGTGCAGTTGTATCGCTGAGCATGTTTGTGAATATTATGGTGTGTGTGTGGGGGGGTGATTGTTGCTCTCTTTGGGGGTTGGGCTAGCATGTCCCTCTGGGTGTGTTGTGTGTGAGTGTTCTTGGGACTGTGTGAGTCTGTGTCTGTGTGTGTGTGTGTGTGTCACTTGCTGCAGGATACAAAATCCTGCAAAGCCATTTCCTACTGCTTAGCCCAGCAACACACTGATACAAACAGTGTCACAGACGCACACACACACACACACACACACACACACAGAGCAGGGCTCAGCCCTGCCAGCAGGGGGCAGCAGGGACACACACGTCTCCCCTGGGCCAGCTTGGACAATTTCCCATCATGACCCGGCACAGTGCTGGTGCCCCCACACGGGGGTGGGCAGTGACCGGGTGCGGGGGGTGCAGATGTGCTGGATCTGTAAAAGCAGCAAAGGGTCCTGTGACTCCTTATAGACTAACAGACATATTGGAGCATGAGCTTTTGTGGGTGAATCCCCACTTCGTTGGATGGATTCAGAAGGAAGCACTTTGGGAAAATCAGCCAAGGCCCTTAGCAGAGCTGGGACACAGACCCATTGACCCCTGCACCACCCTGGGAGGGGAGTGGGGTCAAGTGGTCAGAGCAGGAGGGGGCTGGCACCAGGACACCTGGGTTCTATCCCTGGCTCTGGGAGTGGAGGGGGTCTAGAGCAGAGGGACTGGAAGCCAGGACTCCTGGGTTCCATAGGGGAGACTGTTTTTTCCCTGTGCTTCCCTCCCTAGAGATCCCAGCCCAGCCCCCTACTGGAGACTGAGCACAAGTGGGGGGAGTTGTTCTCCCACTTTGGAGTTATGATTCAAACCCCTCCCCCAAGGACTGTGACATCATGAAACCTGCCCCCCCCCACAACACAGAGAAAACTGGTGGGATTCTGTCCACACACAGAGAATTCTCTCCGCCCGGCTCCTTCTGTTCCTCTCGCTGCTCATCTGCATAGCCCCGCCCATGGACACGTGACACCTTCTGTCCTGCTGGTTTCAAGTGAGTGAGTTGCCCGCGGGGAGTGAGCAGGTCACAGCAGGTCACAGCCCCAGCCAGGGCCGGCTCCAGGCACCAGCTCAGCAAGGCTCTTTGGCAGCAATTCGGCAGCGGGTCCCTCGGTCCCTCTCGGAGGGAAGGACCTGCCACTGAATTGCTGCCGAAGAAGAAAGTGGTGCAGTGGCGCTGCTGCCGATTGTGATCACTGTTTTTTTTCCCTGCCACTTGGGGCGGCAAAAACCCTGGAGCTGGCCCTGGCCCCAGCACACGTCACAGCCCCAGCTCACGTCATAGCACGTCACAGCCTGGGGCAGGGAGATATTGGGGGAGGGGATAAGGGGATGGGGGGAGAGACCCAGCCCCATAGACCCATAGGGGCAGCGGAATAAGGGGGGGTAGGAGAGGGGATGGCGGGGGAGAGACCCAGCCCAATACACCCCCAGAGGCAGGAAATGAGGGGAGAAGGGGGGAGGGAGGGATCCAGCCCTATAGACCTGTAGGGGCAGGGAGATATTGGGGGCAGGAGGGGAGAAGGGGGGTTGGCAGAGACCCAGCCCGGGGTGCAGGGGAAATGGGCTGGTTTGGAGGGAACTGGGGAGGAGAAGAGACACAGGGCAGGACACACGTTGGGACAGGGAAACTGACTCACTCCGAATACATGCAGAGCAGGGCAGGGCGGAGGCAGATCATGCTGGGCCCAGGGTAATTTCGGGGGGTTCTGATTCCCCACTCAGCCGGGGGGCTCCCCTCTGGGCTGAGGAGAGCTGGGGTGGGCGGGTGCAGGGGCTGTGTGTGTGTGTCAGGCTGGGGGAGCTGCCTGGGCAGATGTGCTGGAACTGGGGGGGCTGAGCCACGTAAATTATCCCAATCTAAGTGCCATTGTAGAGAACGCTATGTTGGCACAGCGCTTCCTGGCAGCCAGAGACTGCGCTTTCTAAACCTGCTCCTGTGGATGTAGCCTCTCTCCTGATTCCTGAGGAAAGGAACCTCTCCAGGAAATGGCCACAGCTTCTGGGAATCTGCATGTGGCTGTAAACAGAATTTGGCTCCTGGCACACAAGGCAACTTAAAAACTGAGCACCCAGACAGGGACTTGAACCCTGGACCCTCAGATTAAGAGCCTGATGTTCTACCCACTGAGCTACTTGGGCTTGTTAAGACCAGCTTCACCGTTCACCACAAGAGCAAGCAGGCAGGCAAAAGAGAGGCAAAAAAATTCCCCAGAACCCCTCCTCTTTTTCTGCACAGCCACTGCCTGTCAGCAGGATTCCTCCTCCTCCTCCTCCCTCCTGTGCCTCAGTGCAACTAAATCTGCACACCTAGACAGCCAGTCTGTCTGCTGCACCCCAATCCCTCATTCCTGAGCCTCCCTGCCAAAGCCCTGCACCTGGCTCCATAAAATTATGTCTCACATCTCACTGGGAACTCGACTTCTTGTGCCCAGAAAGTGTCACCCCGCCTCAATAGATGACCCAAGAAACACAGTGTCCACCTTTTCCAAAGAAGTGCCTGAAGTAGGCATCCACGTGGCTTAATGGATAAGGTGTCTGCATCAAGAACTTGAGGGGTCAAGTCCCTTTGTGGTTGTGTTGCTGCAGTTTTACCTTTGTGCTGAAAGTCCTGCTCCCTTCAAATCTGGAACCTCTTCCTGGCCACTCAGGCCAATGCTCTGCCTTCAGCTAGAGCCCCGGGAAGGAGTTGGGGGTTGGGCGTCACAAAGGCTGGGGCATGAGCCCCAGGTGCTTCCAGTCTTGCCTTTGCCATTCCTGACTTGCCAAAGAAAATGGGCGGCTGCCCAGGCTAGAGTGTGGAGCAGTTTCCCTCTTCCAAGTGTGCGCCTGTCCCTGTGCTGGAGGGTACTTGCTACATAGCACCTTGGGAGCCTGGGTGTTTCTCTGCTTCTCGCCAGCTGGGGAAAAGCCTCTTGGGGTAAAATCTTCTGCCCCACTGCAAAAGTGAGCACCTGGAGTGGGAACGGTAAGAGGCCCCATCACGGGGGCTGGCCCTGCTTTCCTACCGTCTTCTGATGTTGGCCTCAGAGCCTTAGCAGCCACCCTGAATGCTGGTCTGCAGGTGGCTTTCAGTGGGTGTTTGGCATGGCAGGGAGCAGGCTGGCCGGGAGTCTTGTTGCCTGTCTGCTGGCCACACATAGGCATGGTCCTGCCCTCATCTAGCCCCGCCCTCAGTTGCTCTGTGGCTTATAAGCCTTCCCTCGGAGCTGTCAGCACCAGACACCTCTGCTCTAGGTGCCCAGAGGAGGAGAGGTGTGTGTTGGGCTCCAGCCTGGGACTCTGCCTCCCTCCTGCCTATCAAGCCTGGCCCTAGCACTGCTTTCTTCACGTGCCATGTGAGCAAGAGGAAAATTGTGGCCACAAGCACTGAACTCATGGGCATCAGCTGAAGCAGTGAGAATCCCAACCCCCAGAGCCACTTGTAGACCCCAACCAGAGACCTTGCTCCAGTGGGTAGGAGTCACCCAGCAGGAGGGAAATGACTCACTCTTATATAGCCAGAAACAGGAAAGCACTTTGACCACCAGCTAACACAAGGTCCTACTGAGATTTAAACTCAGATTGCAGGATTCAGAATCTTGAGTGCTGCCGATTACACCACAGGACCTGCTGCTGTTTTGTTTTTGGTTGGCTAGTTCCCAGTCCCAATAGAAGGGGGAAGGGTCAGTGGGAAATCAGGACCCTGAGACTGACAGGCCCCTGGGGCAATGGTCACCAACTGGTAGGGAACAAGTGAGAATTTTTTAATGGAGAAAAATTCCTGGTGAAAATTGGCAAAGTTGTGGAGAGTTTGAAAAGTTCCAGTGAATTTACACATGAAGATACAAACAGAGAGACAAACCCACATAGAGAGAATGAGAACATCACAGACTGCACAGGCCCACATAGACATAAACAAAAACCAAACCCACACAGCACACAGAGCATTATACACATAAGGGAAAGCCACACAAAACATAGAACAAATCCACACCAAAAAGTACAGCAAAAGCCCACAACAAGAAAGCACAAAACCCACATACCAAAAGAATACTTAGCAAAAAACCAATCTGCATGCAAAAGTCATAGACACACACACACACACACACACACACACACAAAACTATGCAAGGCATCCACCAAAATCACACAGGACCCACATGCACATCAACACGACAGACAACAAAACCCCAACATACAGAAAGCCAGGCAGGGTTTGAGTCTCACACTGAAGAGGGTGAGCCCACAGGTGGTTTGGGGAGCAAAGACTGAGGGGGAGTCGGGGGCAGTGCTCTGGGCTCTGCCTGACCCAGGTGGCTGGCAGAGAGCAGAGCCTGGTAGATCTGTGGAATCTGCCCTGCTCTCTGTAAAGCAAGGGGACCTCGGTGTCTTCTGAGCTGCAATTGTATTTTCTGCAGGGCAAAATGATTGGCAGAAGCCATTTGCTTAAAGGAAACTAGTGCTCTAGGTCAGGTTTGAACTCACAACCTCAGCATGACTCCACTCAGCACTGCTCTGTAAGTACTGGGCACTAACCCATTGCACCACTGGACGCTGCTTTCAGTAGCTTGTCTCCATGTTTCATGGATGGATTAGCGGAGTGGGGGGGGGGGTTGCGTTAGCTAAAACAAATCCATATTAAAGGCTGCAGGATGGCAGCAGCAGAGGTGGGGAGCCTCCTTCCATGTGATAGAGCTGGTTCCCCCTTCCATTGCTCAGGGGAAGGTTGGTGCTTTGCGCCCACCCGGTGCTGGAATGTCCCATGGGTGAGATTAATGGGACTCTTGGGAAGGGAAGGGAAGTCTTTTCTATCCCTGCCTAGCTCCATTGGTCTCCTGTGGCCCTTTCGGCTCTCTGCTCCCCTGCTGGGGAGATGCAGAGACAAGCCCCCATCTGGGTGAGTCACCGAGAGGCTGTGTCCCATGGTGTGTGTGGGGGAGAGGGAGAGGGGGAGGGGTGGGATGGGGCTCAAGGGGAGAAGGTTGTGTGTGACAGTGTGGGGGGGAGGGGGAGGGTGTGTTCCTTAGCATAGAAATGATGGAAAACAGGGGCAGTGACAGTGAAGCCCCGTGTCTGAGTGTTATGACCCTGTGTGGTGCTGCCGTTCACCTTCCCCTCCTATGGGCTCAGCTTTCATTGAATCCAGCATTTTTTCACCTGTCCTCACCACAGAGGTGTCCCACATGCCTCAGCTACCGAGTGTCCCTCTTAGAGACGCCGAGGACTGGAACTGATTTCAGCTGCTGGACAGCTCTGCTAGGTCTTTATTCATTTGCACAGGAAAATGCTGAGTGTTTAAATTCATTTCAAGCCCCCTGCCCCCATTCAGTTAACTCCTGAACATACTGGAGATGGGTCTGGAAATCGATTTTCATTCGAAAAAGTTTTTAAAGGGAATCACTTGGATTGGAACTAGGAACCCATTACCCTGCAGGGAAACATTCACCCACTGATCTATACTCTCAGCAAAGAGTGTCATGTACAGCCTAGAGCAGGACCAGTTTTTAACCTGGGGGTTAGTAAACTTTATCTCTGCAAAAACACCACAGCTTACAAACTCCCCACCCCCGCTCTGTGTCACCAGAGCACAACAACAACTCTCCTTGGGGCACACACAGCTCCCCAGCTCCCTGCCCGTCAGTCTCTCCAGCGTTGCTCCAATCCCTTAAAGCAGGGTCTCAACCTCAATTTACCTTAGGGCCAGGGCCAGTCCTCCCGTGGGCCAATAATGTCACTCATACTGCCCAGAACCTGCCCCCAAAACTCCACCCTCCACCTGGCTAAGGCTCTGGGAGGGAGTTTGGGTGGGGGGAGGAGGTCTAGGGTGCAGGCCCTGGGCTGGGGCTGGGGACTGGGGTGCAGGAGGGGTGCAGGCTCTGGGGGGAGTTTGGGTGCAGAAGGGGTGAGAGGCTGGTCTCTGGGAGGGAGTTTGGGTGGGAGAGGGGTTCTGGGGTGCAGGCTCTGGGATGGAGTTTGGGTGCAGGGTGCAGGATCTGGGCTGGGGCAGGGGGTAGGGGGAACAGGAGGAGGAGTGGGGTTGCAGGCTCTGGGTGGGAGATTGGGGGCGGGTGGGAGGGGGTGTGTGGGAAGGGGGAGGGGGTGCAGGCTCTGGGAGGGAGTTTGGGAGTGGGAAGGGGTATGTGGGGAGTGTGAGGGGTGGAGGTTCAGGCTCTGGGAGGGAGTCAGGAGTGTGGCACTTACTTGGGGCTCCAAGGCGAGGTGGGCTGGGGGGCCTCCATTTGCTGCTGCCCCCAGACACTGCTCCTGCAGCATCTCATTGGCTGCAGGGGTGCTCAGGGTGGAGGCAGCATGTGAAGGCACAGCCCCACCCTGCCCTGCCACGCGGAGGGGCCAGCAGCCACTGGAGCGAGCAGACAGACGCTGCTCAGCTACGCTGCACTGCCGGGGCCCCTGGGGGGGGGGAAGTGCCTGGGGGCAGCAGGTGGGGCCAAGGGAGTGACCTGGTCCCAAAACTGCTGGAGCCCCATGGGCGAGACCTGGGAACCAGGGCTGCCACCCAGACAAACACCTTTAAGAGGAGGCGTCCCTCTGCCTGTCAAAAACTGATCTTCCTCCTTCAGTTCAGTGACAGCCTGAATTGTTCCTTATCCCGGCAGAGCCAGAGGACTGAAACAGCAACATCAAACCCCTGTGTAGCTCACAGGAATGGACATAAACACTCCCTGGTAGCTGAGAAGATGTTCAGCTTTGCCCTTGGTCAACTACAAGGCTAAAGGGAAAGGAGGTGGCACCAGATATAAAGAGTGAAACACGACACATCATAGTTATGCCCATGGTGGCTGCAAAATCTTTTGATGTACTTCTTCTTATCAGCAGTGTATTGTTTTCTCTGGAGTCTAGGCCTTGACCAAGAAATTAGTACCTTGATAAAATAATCGACTGCCCCTGGTGAAGGCAATGGACTTGACACCCATGGGGTGTCCCTACACAGGTACAAGTACTAACAACAGTGGCTGCCTTTTAGCCATAGATTTTAATCAGGGCAATAAATACAAACCCCTGTTAAATCATTTCTCAGCCCGAGTCCTTCACCCACATTCCCTAGAGCATTGGGCCACCATGTGGACATTTCATTTCCGACCTCAGTTTCACACAGAGACAAAATTTCCTTTGCACAGATCCATGAACAGCAAAACCTCTCTGTGTCTCTGGTCTGAGTCAGGGCATTCGATTCCAGTGAACCCTTCTCTCCTGCAATGGCGACGGTCAGACAGAGGGGACGTGGCACCTGCATCCCTGCCAGGGAGATATTGGCTCGGCTCTTTCTTTCTGCTGCTGTTGTTAGTCCACGAAACATCAAGGGTGGAATGCAAGGCTGAGTTCACGCACCAGCCCTCAGTGCCCCAGAGAAATCCTGCCCCCTGCTATTGGAACGATGTGCTGGAGATTTGACTAGGAAAGGGACTGTCTGAATTGTCAATGTGGGGAATGAACAACAATCTACAGCAATGTCGTTCACACAAACACACTCTAATCCTGCTCCAGCCGGAAGGGAAATGGGCAGGAATTCTCGCTGTTCAGCCAAGGCCACACTTACACTGATGCGCAGCCGTGAGTGTGCTGGGGAAGCTGGTCTGAGCAAACAATTTGAAGTGACAATTCAGTGAGAACAGAATTATCATGCAGCAAAATGACTGCATGTCAAGTAGTTGTGGCCAAGTGGTTAAGGCGCTGGATTAGAAATCCATTGGGGTCTCCCCGTGCAGGTTCAAATCCTGCCAACTGCACAAGCACTGTGCTGTTGTTATTATTGTAGTCTTAGTGCCTGAGCATCCAGAGTGCAAACTGGAGCCAGATCTACTTTCACTCTGTCAAGACTTAAAATGCTGCTGTGGCACTGCTATAGCACTTTGGAGTAGACAGTGACTGGAGGGGTTTTCCCATCCCTGTAATAGCTGCATTGACAGAACAATTCTTCCTTTTCTTTAGCACTATGTAACCCAGGCTTAGGTCACCTTAACTCTATGGGTTTGGGGAGGGGTCACACCCTGAGAGACGTCGCTCTGCCAGTTCAGTGCCCAGCGTACACCAGCCCTTAGATCCCTCTTGGTATTTCAATGCAGGCATTTACCTGTGAGAGGAAAACATCAGCTCACAAACATAGAGACTGAATTCCCCACATTTAATCTCGCTGCACTTTCCAGAAAGTCACAAAATTCAATTCATTCTTGCTAGGACAGAGAAAAAATAAGTGACTCTAAGTTTTTGGCTTGGTTAAATAAAATTAAGTGTTTAATCAATATAGTAAATATCTGTACTGATTCCTCTAACTAACACCACAGTGTGAAACAGGAACAGAGACAAATCTTGTCAGTGATGACTAATTTCACAAATGATCTTCCCATTATTAATTTCCACGCTGCCCCCTTTGGAGGTCTGGGCATCTCCAGTGTCATTGCTCTGCATTCACCTTCCCCTAGAATTGTTCTCGGACATTTGCCTTCCTCTGCAGCATGGGGCTCGGGTCACTTGCTGGAGGATTCCCTGCACCTTGAGGTCTTTAAGCCACGATTTGAGGACTTCAATAACTCAGACATAGGTCAGGGGTTTGTTACAGGAGTGGGTGGGTTAGATTCTGTGGCCTGCATTGTGCAGGAGGTCAGACTAGATGATCATAATGGTCCCTTCTGACCTTAAGTCTATGAATCTATGAATCTATTCCCAAATTTGGAAAATTGTGCAGTTCAGAATGTGAATAGTGACCCCATCTCCTTCCTGCACCTGCTCTACATTGCTCCACAGCAGCTTCTCCACCTGCAGAGTCACCCCAGCACGGCAGTGCAGCCGCCCAGGGTTCAGCAGGGGCCCCTGGCAAAAACAGTGGCTGCAGCTAACAGCCCAGTGTGCCTGGCAGTGAGGCAGCTGTAAAAAAGCAACACCCCCCCCCCCCCGAAGTACAGAGAACTCGGCTAAGCTCGGTTTCCCTAAGTTTTTATTCTTTGTTTATTAGGTTTTGATTTTAAGTTTAACTTAGTCAAGTAAACCCAAAGTAACATTAGCTTTTTCTAAGCACTGCATCATTCACTCAAGAATTGAGAAACCTGAACTGTAAGGCTTGTCCTGTGTCTCTTACCACCAGGTTATCAAGGAAGGGTGTGAGTACATTAACCAAAACTTTGTTGCATATAATGCCATATGTATCTTTTGAATAGCAGTAATGCAACTGTAACTTTAAAACTCAATTAAATTAAATAAAATGTAAACTAATAAATTAAATTTTCATCATATTTTCCAAATTAATATTAGTATATCCTAAATCAACAGTATATCCTACATGGGACAGAGAGTTGGAGTGCAGGGGGATGAGAGCACTGGCTCTGGGGGTGCAGGCTCTGGGGTGGGATTGGAATGAGAGGTTCAGGGTGCAGTAGAGGGTTCAAGGTTAGGGCAGAGAATTGGGCTGTGAGAGCTCTGGAACAAGGCCAAGAAAAAAAAATTGAGGCACAAGCGAGAGATCAGACTAGAGCAGAAAGTGGTGCGGGGCGGGGGGGGGTAAAGGGTTTGAGCTGCAGAAGGGAAAAAAAAACTTCCCCCTCCCCCCTCTCCCCAGAACATCTAAGAATCAGGTGATAAATCCCTCTCCCCCACTGCAACAGCAACTCTGGTGGGCATGGGCTGAAAGATGAACTCCTCTCTCTAGGAGGCCTGATCTGAGCTGGATCATGAACATCTCATCCCCACAGATCTGGTGTGCCTGGCCTGGGACGGGGAGGGGCTCCTCTCCTCTCCATTGGGGACATGGCGGGATGAGAGATGTGACAGGGCTTTACGGGAAATCATTATTTGCCTGATTCATTTGCCAGTCCTAGTCCTTGCTGACCCAACAAACCGTTTATCCTGCATGCTAATGCCAGTTTGGAGGGTCTGGGAGCAGTCTCCTACCAGGAAGTGGAAGGTAAATGTAAATCTGTGGCCTTTGCCAGCTGAGGACTGTCTGATAGCGAAACTCGCTATCCCATCCACCAGCTGCAGTTCTTGATCTTGAAATAGGCCATCACTGAGAAATTTCCAGACTACTTGTCTGGTGCTCAGTTTCAGGTATGGACAGAGAACAATCCACTGACTTCTGTGTTAACAAGGGCTAAGCTGGATGCTACTGGGCAGAGATGGGTGGCTACTTTTGCTAGCCATAACTTCAGCATTCAATACCAGTGAGCTGGTATAACAGGGAGTGTGATTTATCAGGATCACCAATTCTTGGCTGGGGGGAGGATGTAAGCAGGGTCAGAATCAACTCTACCCTGCCATCTGTTGGGGATGTGTTGTAAAGGCCTTTTGTTGCTGATGTGCATGGCAGGACCGCCCAGAGGATTCCGGGGGCCTGGGGTCTTCGGCAGCAGGGGGGCCCTTCCGTTCCGGGACCCACCGCCGAAGTGTCCCGAAGACCCGCGGCGGGAACCCCCCGCCGCCGAATTACCGCCAAAGCGGGATCCGCTGCCGAAGTTCAGCTCGGTCTTCGGCGGTAATTCGGCGGCGGGGGGCCCTCACCGCGGGTCTTTGGGGCACTTCGGTGGCAGGTCCCGGTACGGAAGGGCCCCCCGCTGCCGAATTACCGCCGAAGACCGGGCTGCACTTCAGCGGCGGATCCTGCTTTGGCGGTAATTCGCCAGCGGGGGGTCCTTCCGCCCCGGAGCAGAAGGACCCGCCCCCGGCATAGACTGGGAGCAGAAGAAGCTGCGGGGGCCTGGCCCCGCAAGAGTTTTCCGGGCCCCCCAGAGTGAGTGAAGGACCCCGCTCCAGGGCCCCCGAAAAACTCTCTTTGGGAGCCCTGTGGGGCCCGGGGCCTGGGGCAAATTGCCCCTCTTGCCCTCTCCTCTGGGCAGCCCTGGTGCATGGTCACACCCACCCCGCATTGCATGATGGGGGTGCTTGTCCAAATGGTCATTTCAGCTGCTGTGGGATCCCCAATCTCTTTCTTATTAGGGCAGGAGTAATAAAGTGTAGTTATCCTGGAGATATGAATCAAGGACAATAGAACAGTACTTAGCAGTTCTTGATTTCATGACTCACCCGAATCTACATAAATCTCATTAGACAAGGGACATGGGTTCCAAAGCATAGTGAATTAGGAGAGATTGAAAAATAAATATTTGTATTTAGTTTTCTGGTACCTTTTTGAAGACTTTAAATGCAGATTTTATGGCTTTCTTTTCTCTTTAGCTTAAAAAAGTTATTTATGACTCTATTACAAATACTGTTGTATGCTGCATATCTAAAATCATTTATGATTAAATATAAATTTTAGACATACTTAGGCTGATGGTTTCTGATTGCACTTAAACACTGAAATTTGTAGAAATGTGGTGTTGAATGAGAGCCTGGCAGTAAAGTAAGCCACAGCTACTTCATAGTTGGGTAAAATGCCTTTTTCCACTTAGACTGCAAGGAAGTTTTGCAGACTGGACTCACAGTTGAAGCTAGGGGTCACAATTTTGTGGCACACACACCACCTCTGCAACCAATGTTTGTTATCTCACTCCATAACACCACACAGAGAGCAGCCTTTTACCTCCCAGGGGCAAAATATACCGTGATAGAAATCAAATGGCACAAGCTTAGAGCAAGCAACTGCAGCACTAACAGCAATTTTACCTCTGCCTTTATGCACCAAGAACAGCAGAAAGGACATCAGCAGTGCCTGCAAAACCCCAACAAACATCCATTCCTACCTCCCACGAGGTTTTGCCCTTTGGAACCCATGCCCCTTAATGGTGAGTACTTTCCAGAACAGGGTGACGCTCTCAGGCCTCAAATGCCAGGTACAGTTACTCTGTCCTTGATCCAAAATAAACAACAAAATACACTGGATTACTCCTGCCCCAATAACAAAGAGACTGGGGATCCCACAGCAGCCGAAATGACCGTTTGGACAAGCACTCCCATCATGCAATCCGGGGTGGGTGTAACCATGCAAATGACATCAGCCCCAAAAGCCCTTGACAACAGATCACCAACAGATGGCATGGTAGAGTTCATACCAACCCTGCTTCAACTAGATTGTGGCAAAGATTCAAAAACACTGAATGTTAAAACTCACCAAACGCGGGTCAATCCATCCTCATCGTCGTAACCGCTCGTTATCCTCCACACCTGAACATAGCCCTCATATGGACAACATACCCTCCTAACTCAGTGTCTGTACATTAACCTTTTACCCCTAGTCGGGGCTATTGCGGATGATGTATTCCTTACACCACCCGATCTTAAACCGAACTTCGTGCCCCTTGGGTAAGCTGTATGTTGTTCCCTGAGCATCAGAAACTTCTATGCCTAAACGCTGTACTGTACACTTTTTAAAAAAAAAATCTTAATAATTTTTTTGATCTATTAATGTGTCTTGCTCCTTGGGGTTCAGAAGAACATGTTGTATACTGAGCAGAGTTTTTTAAATAACTTCTCACTGTACTGGACCTAGGTGCTGATTGGGTGCCAGTATGCAATAAAGGGGGCTGAGTGTGGGGGATCAGGAGCTCAGTTTGTGATTTGTTGGTGAATCTAACTTCAGTGTTAATCTCCAGTTTTGGGAGCATCTGCTCTTCTTTCTGCAGCCTGTACTGACCTTGGCATTTTCAGTGAGGGCTACCTCAAGCACCACAGGTCCCAGGAGATTTTCATTGAAACATCCAGATATTTTCTACTTCTTCTTCTTCCAATGTTCTGTGAACAATAACAACCTTCACTCCAGTCACTTACAGGCTTAAAACCTGAGCACAGAATTAAGAAGTTAGAACTGATCAGATTTGTTTTAATATCTTCATAAATATGTAAACAAATTAAAAACACAGCATTCAGACTGCTTTGACTCCTTGGGAACCGTGTTATGTCTTTTGTATGATTATTTAGAAATCAGCACAGTGATTGTGACTACATTCATGGGTATCATGGCTGTGCAGAAATCTGGAAAGGTTGAATCAAGATTAACTAACAGAATAGTATCTGTATGAGTCTGCAGTGAGTCTAAGCTAATCTCTTTGAGAGGGGAAGCGTCCCTGAGTCTGACCAATGCAGCAACATTTACCTGAGTCTGCAGAGAGCCTGAAACAATTGCTCTAAGATGGAGAAATTGTGTTCTTCACAAAATCCTATTTATCTGAAAATCCTTTTGTCAGGAATTTTTCAGTTCTAATGTAGGCACCTTTGAAAATGCATCCCCTTTTGTTCCAATTTATTGTGAACAATAGGAAGTCATGAGACATACCCAGGAGATTTCTGATCCATTGTAGGTTTTATTTATTGATAGTTCAATGGACAACACACACAAAAAAGGTTGTGCCATGTTATTACAAACATCCCAGGACCAGTGATACAGAAATTAACTAGCAAAAGAAGAGGACCTCATTAAAAATAATAGGCCAGGTTGTGAGCTCAATGGGAAGACAAAGCACCAGCTTCCCAGCTGGATTAAATCATTAGCTTCTTTGGATACAATTGGCCAGATCCCCATCTAGTGTAAATCTATGTCACTCCATTGGATGCCAATGGATGAGCTGAATAGAAAAAAGAAAATGCATAACTCAAGTCTAAAACTGCAATGAGCTTAACCTCCCATGTATCATGTTCTAATTGTCTCCACATTTATTGCGAAAAAATCTGGTCTTTACGCTTAAGGAGATGAATTTCCATTCTCGCCACTTGCTATTCTGAAGTAAATTAATGTAACTGCGTTGCAATCAGTGGGACCAGATCCCCTGTTGGTGTAACCGGCGTTAGCTTTGTTGGAGTCCATGGGCCAGATCCCCAGCTGCTGTGAATCAGCTGTAGTTCCATTGGGGCCAGATCCCCAGCTGGTGTAATTGCCATAGCTCCATTGGAGTTAATGAGCCAGATCCCCAAATGGTGTAAAGCAGTTCAGGTAGGCCTACTTATTGCAATGCTGATTTACACCCATTGAGAATCTAGCCATAGTACTGAGCAGGGGGCTAGATATGAAATGGGACAAATTGGCTCCGTGACATTGACAGAACCCTAATGTGTATGGAGTGGGGGTGGGGCAGAAGAGAGGAAGTGAGGTTTGTGCTGGCTGGAGGAGCCTCTACAATCTACCTGGTCTTTTCCAGGATCCTCCCTTTGTGGTTAACGTAATTCGTTCTAGCTGAGTTGTTCTTTGTGTAGATTAATAGATTCCAAGGCCAGAAGGGACCATTGTGATCATCTAGTCTGACCTCCCATAAAACACGGGACAGCGAACATCTCCCAAAATAATTCCTTAAGTAGATGCTTTAGACAAACAAGGTAAAAGGTGGGAAAATATGTGGGCACAGATCTAAAGAGAGGCATTTCTCCTCCTTTTCCTCCTCTTTTATTATATTATAATAATTAATAAGTGCCTAAGTGACAGGAGTATGCTGAGGTTAATTTGTTATTGGTTGAATAGTTTATTTGCCAAAAGAATGCAGTTTCAGAGCAACCAAAATTATTCACAAATGTGGGTCAAAGTTGGTGAATAGTTTCAGCCATATAAAAAAAAATAGACTAAAACAAGGTCAGAATGTTTCACCTTTGCTTTTCAAGTGACATTTTATTTCAAAATTTGGCTAAGCTGTTTTTTTAAAGTGTAAACAACCATGCAAAAATGCAACTCAGCTAAACAATATGACAAAACTAAATTTTAAAAAAGGAAAATAATTCTGGGTCAACCTAAAACAAATTATTATTTTGGATTTTTCAGCCTAGCCCCCCCATAAAGCCAATCAGTTATTTGCTGAGCTCTATTTAGGAGCTAAAGTCACATTTTGAGAACAAAACACTTAGGAGCCTAAATCCCTGTGACTAAATTCCAGTACAAGCCACAGAGGAATAGCTTCAGTAGGAGTGATGGAGGCAGCTCATGTCTGAATATCCATAGCTCCTTTGTTTGGGCACTCACTCAAGACAGATCCCTGTTCAAATCCTGTCTTCCCCCCAGGCAGAGGGGGGACTTGAAGAAAGGGTGTCCTACATCCCAGGGGAGGGCTCTAAGCTTTGGAATAAAGGTCAGGAGGGTATTTCTCTTTCCCCCAAGAAACATGTTAGACTCCAAATTCTAAGAGAATGTTCACAGCTGAGCACCCCAAGCAAAAGTAGGCACTGAACTCTGTAAGAGGGGCAGGGCTTTGCACACAGCTCTCTTCTTGTCATCTGCTATGGGCTAGCTTGGTCCTCTTCCCACTGGCTTTTATGGATCCCATTCTTAGGCATCTAAGCCTCCCCATTCATTGCAGAGAGGCCTGGACACACACCTAATTCAAGCTTTGTGGAGTCCAGTGATTTTCCAGGCACGTAAAAGTTAGGTGTGGTGATACCCAGTGCCTAAAGGGTTTGTCTACACTTAAAACTTACATCAGCAGTACTACAACTCTCAGGAGTGTGAGTCCACATCCCTGAGAGATGTAGCTATGCCACCCAAACCCCTGGCAAAGACAGGGCCATTCCATTGACCAAGTTACTGCCTGTAGGGGAGATAGATGACCTACAGAACCCCTCCCGTCGCTGTAGTGGGTGTCGACATTGAAGAGCTAGAGCTGTGCTGTTGTAGCATTTTAAGCATATACATGACCTATGTCCCTTTGTGAATTTAGTCCTTTGTGCTCTCAGTTAATATGGACAATCAGACAGTGGTGGAATAAAGTTGGGCTATTTCTAGTACTGAGGCACACAATGTGAAAACTGATGAGGCGTTATAGTTTATTTATTTAACATTCATCACACAAAAGAAGAGAGGGCTGTTAAGTGTTATCATACACAGCACAAGAAAAATTATTTGGAACTTAACAAGCAATAAAAATTCACCATTATATATCAGGCCAGATTCTAACCTCAGTATAAATGTGGAGTAGCATCAGCAGCTTCAGTAAAGTTATTCATATTTACCGTGTTGTAAATAAGATTGTATGATTGCTCACAGCTGGGCACAACTTTCCTTTCTTACTTCCTTTCCTTTTCTAAACTAGGAAATCCACAGAGGAATCTTGCAGACACATTTGTTTGCCAGACAGCTGTAACACTATGCTTCTACACAGTGTACATTTCTGTGTTAGAGTGGTGCCATGTGATCACTGACAAACCAGTATATATGTATGTATTTGTCTTACAAATTCTATCAATCAAACCTATTGTATAGGAATCTATCAAACCTATTGTATACGAATCTATCATCATAACTGATTTATATGAATCAATCTATCCAGCTAAGAACATTTTACCAAATTCATCATCCCATCACCAGAGCTACATTCACAAAGGACTTGGCCCCACTAAGATTCACCAAACCCCCACTCAGCTGTCACTGAACCCTGTAGATGCCTTATCACAGTCGACACCTAAGTTTTGGCAGTAAGAGTTCCCTCGGTGCCTCTGGGTGTGTGCACGGCTGCCCTGCTCTAGGCATACAGATGCCTAAGCCCCACAGCAATGCACAAACTGGGGAAAGTCAGGTGTTCCTCCGCATAGCTTGCCTGTGGGGGCCCTCCGCTGTAGGCTGTAAGCCAGGGGACTGGAGCCTGGTGTCTCTGAATTCAGTGGGGAGTGCTGCAGCCTTCAGAATCTCACCCTTGCTCTTGCTCTCTTTCTGGCCAAATTTCCCTTTAATTCTTTAATCTGCAGTTGAACAGTTTCAATGGGGGGGGGGGAATGAAGCCCCCCGCTCCCGCCAGGAGACTATCCCACTGCCTGGTGATGAGGGCACTCACCTCAGAGGTAGCAGATCCCTCTTCAAATCCCTTCTCCCACTGAGGCAAGCAGGGGACTTGACCTGGGGGTCTTCTCCATCCCTGGTGAGCATGCTAACTACTGGGCTAACAGCTCTGAGGGAGGCCATCTTCCTACTTCTTGCACCAGGGCTTAGACCCCACAGGTGAAGTAGGGAGGAACGCCTGCCTTTCCTGGGGCGGGAATTACTCTGGGGCTTAGGCACCTGGACACTGAGATCGTGGCTGCAGTGCGCATGCCCCAAGGTAGAAACATAAGCACCTAGGGAAATTTCACTGCAACAACTTTGGTGCTGAGAGAGTTTGGACACTACAGGGTTCTACAGCAGCTGAGCAAGAGTTTTGTGATTCCCAGAGTGCCTAAATCCTTTAGTGAATCTAATCCAGGGAAACTAACTACTCTCTGCTGCACTTAGGTTCTAAGAGGTCACAGTATACAACATCGCAGGAAATGTGCTGGCCACAGCCAGGAACATATTTTCTGCCTTTCTTGAACAAAGACGTGGTTTTAAAACTCCTTGGTGGAGGAGGACACAATCCGCTGGATCTCCTCCCGAATCCTCTCCTTGTTGTTGGATACATTCATCTTTGCTTTTTCGAGGAGTTCATCAATATCTTTCTTTATGTAGACTAAATGAGAGACGGAAAACTTCTTTCTGAAGTGCTCTATTTCACCTAGGAATAAAACAAGAGGGTAAGTGCCAAAGAGAGGAAAACAGTGGTACTGCTTTTACACATTTACGGCTCCCAGAAGCATAGAATCCAGGAACCTAAAGAGGCAGGAGAACAACATGGGCAATTCCTGAGGCTTTCATAGAATCACAGAAATGTTGGGCTGAAAGGGACCTTGAGAGGTCACTAACTCCAACTTCCTGTACTGAGGCAGGACCAAGTGAATCTAGAGCATTTGTTCAAGCTGTTCCTAAAATCTACATCCCTTGGAAGCCTATTCCAGAGTGTAACTACCCTTAGAGTTAGGAAGATTTTCCTTGCTTTTCCACACAAAAATAACATATGACCAGACATCTACCGAAGTATCAGACAATAAAGGGGAAGGAGTGCAGATCTGGTTAAGTAAAGAACAAATCAAAGGTACTGAAGGAATTAGCTGAAGATATCTTGAAGTCACTGGGAAAAATATTTATGAACTCACGCATGAAAGGAGAGCTCCCAGAAGACAGAAGAAGGGCTAATGTAATGCTCATCTTTAAAAAGGGGGGGGGGAAGGAGGAGCCAGGGAATTACAGACCAGTCAGCCTGACTTCGATACTTGGGAAGCTACTAGAGCAATGTATAAAACAGTCAATTTTCAAATAGCTGGATGATGAAGGGGTGATCACTAGCAGCCAGCCTGGATTTACAAAGAATAAATCATAGAATCTTAGAATATCAGGGTTGGAAGGGACCTTAGGAGGTCATCTAGTCCCACCCCCTGCTCAAAGCAGGACCAAACCCAACTAAATCATCCCAGCCAGGGCTTTGTCAAGCCTGACCTTAAAAACCTCTAAGGATGGAGATTCCACCACCGCGCTAGGTAACCCATTCCAGTGCTTCACCACCCTCCTAGTGAAATAGTGTTTCCTAATATCCAACCTAGACCTCCCCCTCTGCAACTTGAGACCACTGCTTCTTGTTCTGTCACCTGCTACCACTGAGAACAGCCAAGCTCCATCCTCTTTGGAACCCCCTTCAGGTAGTTGAAAGCAGCTATCAAATCTCCCCTCATTCTTCTCTTCTGAAGACTAAACAAGCCCAGTTCCCTCAGCCTCTCCTCATAAGTCAGGTGTCCCAGCCCCCTAATCATTTTTGTTGCCTTCTGCTGGACTCTCTCCAATATGTCCACATCCCTTCTGTAGTGTGGGCCCCCAAAATTGGATGTAATACTCCAGGTGTGGCCTCACCAGTGCCAAATAGAGGGGAATAATCACTTCCCTTGCCTAAGCTAACCCATGGGAGATGCCCAGGAGAGGGGTGTGTGCTAAGCACTGTGGGAATTGAGCACCCAAGTCCAGGGTGGAGGGATGCACCTGTCTCTGCTTGGGGTTCTCGGCTGTGGTGACAAAGACTCTATAGCCTGGTGGTTACAGCACTTACGCGGGCTGTGGGGGCCCAGCATCTAGTCCTCCTGCTCCGCTGACTCTCCAGTTATGATTCCAATATGGAACAGCTTCAATAGGGGAGGCTGAGGCAGCCTGACATCAGAATATCCCACAGCTCAGTGGTTAGGGCACTGACATAACAAGTAGCAGATCAAACCCTTTCTCCCGCTCAGGAAGAGGAGGGACCTGAACCAGGGCTCTCCACATCCTCGGTGACTCTGTAGCCCCTGGGCTAATAGTTATGAGAAAGGGCCTCACTCCCCCGCATTTCTCTGAGCACATGTTCGGGGCCCAGTCCAGCAGGCAGCCAGAGCCATAGGGAAGCCTGGGATGGGGCAACAGTGCTGTGCCCAGAGAGACAAACAGGCCCTGAGAGAACTTTCCTGCAAAAGCTTTGGCACTGAGCAAGTTTAGGCTCCTACAGAGTCTGTTCACAGCTGAGCAGGGGTTTTGTATTCCCAGTGAGGCCTGATCCTAACATTTAGGTGGCTAAACCACCAATGAAGCACCTAAGTCCCTTTGTGAATCTAGCCCATAGAGTTTTAGAAGAGAGGTGTATAATTAAGTTACCTGGGCAATTTTTGATGTTGAAGAGTGGAAAGTGCATGACGATGGGAACGTCCTTTCCTTTGAAGATGTAGCAATCAGAGGGGTGACATGGGTCCAGCTTTTCTGGATCTATCTTGGGAAATGGGATGTTATTTGTCTCACAATACTTGGCAGTTTTCTTGATGGTCTGGGAAGGAGGGAAACATGATTTAAAAATAAATACATTAAAATAATTACCATCTCCATTAATAAAATGTGATGCCACTAAAATGACCAGGTTGGGGAGTTAAAAATACCCCTAAGCTAAGAAATACAAACATTCCAAGGAACTGACTAATAGAGGGCCTCCAATGGAAACCAGAAACAACTCTGTTGCCATATCTCTGTAGCCAGAATCTTTGTAAAACAATGAATATACTCTGACTGAGGTTTTCAAAACCTTCAAAGGGATGTGGATACCTATTAAAATTAATCCCTTAGGTGGACTTGAAAACTTGAGCCCAAGGTAATAAGCAGGAGTCAAATGCACACATTCATCTCCAAAAGCACTAGTGTTTGGTGTTTTTGTTTGTTTTCCCAAATTCACCTGTAGGAAACCTTGATTTCAATGAAGACAAAATGTTATTGTAGCTGAGGCCACTAGAGGGAGACAATATCACCTATGGAGCTTTGGTGATCTGTGAGGCTGAGGTTAATGAGCTTGCAGAATTGTAACTGGCTTATTGGAATTTAGTTCACATTTCTGCTGGCTCTGTCTCCTCATGCTAGAGTGTTCTTGGTTCTGTAGGTACTACCAATAATAAAAAATTGGTAAATCTAATGACTATCATTTAGGTCATAAGATAGGACTGTGATAGACACAGGGGCACGCCTGTGGAGTAAAAGGTCGGCATTTTACACATAGTAAAACTGAACTTTAAGGAATTTCATCTTCTTCCATGATATCAAAAGGGAAAGAGAGGTCACATTGACTAGGCTTGTAGTTGGTCACACTCCCTTACCCCAAACTCAAACGAACTGGCAGAGAATAAAGTAAATATTCACAGTGGATCTTATACCACCATGTGCCTCAAATTTTGATCCACAAAGAACCTTCAGGGAATCCAAATTACTGCTGCTAACATCAGTGCAACCTCATTGGGTCACAGGCCAAGTCTTGGATATTTGTGCAGTGCTTGATCCTGATTGGGGGTTTGGGAGACGTCACAATAAATAACAGAAGTTACCTCGAAAGGATCCCCATCGCTGAAGTCAAAGGAGAGGATTAGTTTCACTTTCCTCTCTCCGCGCAGAACAAGGGGGTAGGCAGAATTTATGGCAGTCCAGGAATCGATCAAGCTGATGATTTTGTCCTTGGTGAAGACAGGAGATTTGGATTTGGGGTCACCTGCGAAAATCCATCCATGTATTGTTTTAGGCTGTGATTTATCCAAGGGGTCACAATGAGTGAGGTGCCCAAATCCCCCGACTTCCGTGTGCATTTTCAAAGGCTCCTAAACTGGCCGATAAACTCCTAGTGGGATTCCTAAGGCATCTAAGCGGGTTGGGCACTGTCAGGAGTAAGGACCCACAGCGAGCATGCTTATGTGCTAGTTTAACTCCCTGGGAGTCTAATGAGCACAGCTGGCCCTCATCTGAGCCCCCTGATTAGCCCAACTGCCTGATTGGCTGCAGGGACCTGCAGACTGTTCTTATGAACAGCAGGAGGGCTCTGGCTGCTCAAAGAATTCACCCATGGCTGCAAGAGCTCCTGCTCCATCACCAGCCTTGCACCTGCCTTGCCTTGCTCCAGGTAACAGCTCTGATCCCTGGCCTCTGACTCTGGCTTTAACCAAACACAGCAACAATGTATTGACAGCCATGTGTCCAAACAAAAGCCCCACATTCCCTTCAGTTGTATGTGAAATCCCTTTTATTTCCTTGCCATGAACACTCAAAAAGGCAATTGGATCTGCTAAAAATATGAAAAAAATCCCACCTGCCCCCACCCCCACAAAAAAGCGTTGAAATTTCAAAGTTGTTTTCATTCCACAGGGGTGGAAGCTGATTCATTTCTCTTTTTCATGAAAAATGACAGGGATTTCAATCCAATAATTTCCCAGAATATTTTGACACATTTTTCCATGAAAAAGTTGATCTTAGAAAATGGCCATTTTCCACTCAGAATAAAATGTCATTTGAGAAATGTTGACCAGCTCTAGAGAGAACCTTTTGCCTTAAAGAAAATTACGGATTCCTTGCAATACCCTTCTAATAAACCCTTATAAAGTATGTTTGCACACCAGCTCTCAAACAGCGGTGAGGGGAGAATGCAAAACAAAAAATATTCAGAAAAGTTTGTTGGAACAAAAAGCAGAAATTCCATTTTTACTGCCATTTTCATTCTCTCTTGTGCACAAGAATGTTCATAAGGCTGTGATAATTGTCAGAGTCCTCAACACCCTGCTCTGTGATCTTGAGAAAGTCACTTCTCATTTTTGCACATCAATTGTCCATCTGTTCAATGGGAATAAGAGGTCTCTGCCTTGCAGGAAATTCACAGTTGTAACCAGCATTCAAGTAATATGGCAATGAGGGGCCAATAAGTATGTAGGTTACTAGATACAGTATTTGTGATAATTTTCATGACACTATCTTCAAAGTGTCAAATTATTTGTGGGCTATAGTAGTAGTTTTCAAACTTTTTTTCTGAGGACCCAGTTGAAGAGAATTGTCGATGCCCGTGACTCAACAGAGCTGGGGCTGGGGTGTGGGAGGGGCTCAGGGCTGGGGCAGAGGGTTGGAGTGCGGCAGTGAGGGCTGAAGGGTGGGGCTGGGAATGAGGGGTTAAGGCTGTTGGAGGGCGCTTTGGGTTGGGGTAGGGTGTTGGGGTGCAGGAGGGTGTCAAGGCTCTGGGCTGGGGGTGCAGGCTCTGGGGGGCAGGGATGAGGGGTTTGGGATCCAGGAAGGGGCTCCGGGCTGGGGCACGGGATTGGGACATGGACTTACCTCCAGTGGCTCCCGGTGAGTGGTGCAGAAGGGGTGCTAAGGCAGACTTCCTGCCTGTCCTGGCACCATGGACTGCACTGTGCCCTGGAAGCAGCCAGGAGTGGGTCCCGTTCTAGGCAGAGGTACGCAAGCGGCTTTGCGGGACTCTCACCTGTAGGTACTGCCCCCCCACCAGCTCCCACTGGCTGGTTCCCAGCCAGTGAGATTGCAGAGCTGGTGCTTGGGGTGGGGGCAGCGCGTGGAGCCTCATGGCCCCCCTGCCTGGAAGCTGGAGCCGCTGCTGGCCACTTCTAGGGCACAGTGCGGTGTCAGAACAGGTAGGGACTAGCCTGCCTTAGCCAGGCACCACTGCTGATGAGACTTTTAGTGACCCAGTCAGCACTGCTGACCAGAGCGACCCGGTGCCTGACATGCCGTGACCCAGTACTGGGTCGCAACCCCGAGTTTGAAAACAAACCAGGCTATAGTATAGCAAACCCTTCCCACTCCTCACCCTCTGCTGTCCCAGTGCATTTTGCTTACATGTGTACAGAAAGTTATTGGTTGTCCCCCAGATCCAGTCTCGGCAACAGCTCCAGAATTTCCATAACAATTTACATATACTCCATATATTTCCTATTAGGCAAGAAAAATCAGAATAAAAATTGAATCAGAAAATAAGTTAAAACAAATTGCTAGAGGAAATCTGTAGACATGTTCTTCCTTTTTCCCTCTTGGTTGCCAGTAGGTGTGAGTGGGGGTCGAGACGGGTATTTGTTGATTCAAAGGCACTCAGGTAGTGTAGTGCCTGTTGTAGAGTAATTGCAATAAACACAGAGGTGATTCTTCCTCTGGGCTGCTGGACTCAGAAGAACAGGGCGGGCCTGTCTGGTTTTTTGGCTGACTGACAGACAGTGTGCTGCCAGAATATCATCATACAGGGACTCCTATATGCTGGGTCATTAGGAGTGGGTACAGCCCCCACTGACAATGGATGTTTCTTTTCATTTACACAGGCATAACTGAGGAGCAGCTTTGGTATGACAGGTCATGGAATGGGGATGGGGTGTGAGGAGAGTCGAGAGCAGCACTTGTATGGGGAGCAAAGGTGGGTAGGAAGTGAATGGGCAGCAGGGGTGGAGAGTGACTGGAAGGTTAGCTGTGCTGAGACAGTGCTAGACAGAGAGCAAGTGTCCAGTACTTCTGCCCGCTGTTGAGAGAGACGATAGGGACCATAGTTTGGCTCACTGAGTTAAAATCCTACTCCTAGGGCAGCAATAAGGAGCCCTACCCTTTGCAGCAGGCACGTGACAAAAGCTGCCCAGACATGTCCCACGTAGAAATGGTGGGAAGCATTCCAACAAATTTTTTTCCCATGAATTTGCCTATTTGTTGAGATGGGAACATTCCGTGGAGGTGGTTCGATCCTGATAGTACCACCAGAAACCAGTCTGATTCCTGCCTGCTGGCCTGCCTGGCTTATCAGCAGGTGGCCTCGGAGTTGAGGACCCCAGGGTTTCCAAGCAGCTGAGGGGCAGCCCCATCACATGGACTGCCTGGGATCGGGGGAACCCACAGCTCCAGGGTCTTTTTCACAGAGAAATTTCAACTGTTGGGATTTGGTTCTGAATCAGAATGAAACCAAATTTCAAAATATCACACCCACCCTGTGAAACAGAATCACCTCTCTGGCCAGCTCCAGTCCCATCGGGGGAAATGTGGTAGGTCAGAATGAAAGAAGAAGGGGCAATGGAATGACTCACTGTATGTGTCCAACTAGCAGCTAGATTCTGACTCATGGGCTTAAAGTTAAGCATGTGCTTGGCTGGATCAGGGCCTATGCAAGGAAAGAATGATCAAGTGGGATGAACTGATGGAAAATATTCAGTGAGATCTTTTAGAAAGAACTCGTTCACCTTGGTTGCCTTGCCATACCTACCACAGTTGACGTTGTCCTTTTTACTATGTTTGTAAAAAAACAAACAAAAATAACATTGCACTGTCAACAATTCTGTTGATCTTTAATAAAAAGTTAGTAATTAAATTTACTTTCTCAGAAAGTAGGTTTAGTTTTTGTTTACTCAAAGAAGCCCAAGACTGCTAGATACTTACCTGCCACACACTTTATATATTTTATTAGTTACGGATAAGTTCTACATGGCCTTCTGTTCTCTTAAATTTTAGAAAAGTCACTCCAAGCCAGATCTAAAGAAAAATATTTAAGTACCTAGTGGGCTTTTGAGATGAGTGGGAGTTAGGTGCCTAGATGCTTTTGAAAATCCCACTCCAGGCTTAGACACCTTTAAAAATATGGCCTTGAAGCTGATGAACACTCTTATTTACCTTCTCTATTTCTTCTGTAGAATTCCTTATATCTTAACTATTATTAGGCTCGCAAAAATTAGGTTTTTATAAGTAAATGTTGATTTCACAGGACACACACATTGACAAAAAATCCATTGATGATGATAGAAATTTACAGAGAGGCAAAGCAAGACAAATTCTGCTTGAGAACTTCTTACAGTTTGATTTAATGATATTTACTTTATATATTTTGACGTGATGTTTACAATTTGTGTTTTAATGGTTATAAAGCTTGAATTTTTAATGTTTTGAATTTCAGTGCCTACTCTCATTAAATAATTATTGTATGATCCCTCCCTCAAATTCCCACAACTGTGAAAATGTAAATTGATAAAAATAGAAAAAATGTTTAAAAGTAAACATTGATATTAGCTGTCAAATTTACAAAACAATAAAAATTGAATTCTGCTAATTTTGGTTAGTAAAATGTATCAAATTGGAATACTGGAATCTGTACTTTAACCAAAGCAACCAGAATTGCCAGCTACCATCAAGAATATACTACAGGTAATTGAAAATTTCAATCTACATAGTTTTAATTAACCAGATGATATTAAGGGAGTTAGGAGATACATCCCCATGGACTTTCAATGGGATTTTGGTGGCACGAGTGCCTTACATGAGAATATATGAAGGGCCAGACTGGGTCAGATCAATGGTCCGTCTAGCCCAGTATCCTGTCTTCTGACAGTGGCCAATGCCAGGTGCTTCTGAGGGAATGAACAGAACAAGGCAATCATCAAATGATCCATCCCCTGTCGTCCAGGCCCAGCTTTTGCAGTCAGATGTTTAGGGACATCAGAGCATTGAGTTGAATCCCTGACCATCATGAACAGACCTAATTCTTTTTTGAACCCAATTACACTTTTGGCCTTCACAACATCCCTTGGCAATGAGTTCCACAGGTTGACTATGTGTTGCGTGAAGAAGAACTTCCTTGTATTTTTTTTAATTGCTCCCTATTAATTTTATTGGGTGACCCTTGGTTGTTCTGTTATGTGAATGGATAAATAACACTTCCTTATTCACTTTCTCCACAACATTCATGATTTTATAGACCACTGTCGTAGCTCCCCCTAGTCATCTCTTTTCCAAGCTGTACACTCCAATCTTTCCTCATATGGATGTTGTTCCATACCCCTTATTTTTTGTTGTCCATCTCTGTACTTTTCCCAACTCTACTATAATATTTCTGAGATGATATGACCAAAGCTGAATACATTATTCAAGGTATGGGTGTACTATGGATTTATACTGTGGTATTCTGATATTTACAGTCATATTATCTATCCCTTTTATGATGTTTCCTTACATTCTGTTAGCTTTTTTGACTGCCACTGCACACTGAACAGCTGTGTTCAGAGAACTATCCATGATGACCCCAAGACCTCTTTTTTGAATGGTAACAGCTAATTTAAACACAGAATTATAGAATATCAAGGTTGGAAGACACCTCAGGAGGTCATCTAGTCCAACCCCCTGCTCAAAGCAGGACCAACACCAACTAAACCATCCCAGCCAGGGCTTTGTCAAGCCTGACCTTAAAAACCTCTAAGGAAGGAGATTCCACCACCTCCCTAGGTAACCCATTCCAATGCTTCACCACCCTCCTAGTGAAATAGTGTTTCCTAATATCCAACCTAGACCTTCCTCACTGCAACTTGAGACCATTGCTCCTTGTTCTGTCATCTGCCACCACTGAGACACAATCATTTTGTATAGAGAGAGTTGGGATTATGTTTTACAATGTGCATTACTTTGCATGCATCAACACTTAATTTCATTTGTCATTGTGTTGCCCAGTCATTCAGTTTAGTAAGAGCCCTTTGGGCTCTCACTAAATTCTTTGCAGTCTGCTTTGAACTTAGCTATCCTGAGTAGTAATGTTGTATCATCTGCAACCTTTGCCGCCTCATTTTCATCCCTTTTTCTAGATCATTTATGAGTATGTTGAACAGTACTGGTCCCGGTACAGATCCAAACATGCCCAGGTGAGTTAGGCACATATGTTCAATTGATTTCAATGGGAGCCAGGCATCTGATCTGCTTAGGTACTTTTGAAAATGCCACTAAATTTCTAAGGGCTTCTTTAGCCGCCTAAATCTGGCCCAGAGGCCTTGCAACACTAAGCAGGGAAAGGCATAAATAGCTCTGAAAATATGTGCTTTTTAGGCCTCTTTTTCTGGACTGGGGGGTCAAGCCTAATGGTCAGAGCTGGAGACAGGAGCTAGGAATCAGACACAAAGAAGGGCAGGAGCAGGTCAGGAACAAGGCTGGAGCAAAGCTGGAAACAAGGCATGGAGCAATCACAGCTGCAGGCCTGAGCATTGAGCAGCCACTGGCTAAGCACTACTGCTGGCAACACCACACAGCCAATGAAGTGATCTGGCCAATTTGGGACTTTGGGTGCAGTTCGCTAGCTAATCCCAGACCCAGCTGCAGGGCCACAGTTCTGACACCTTTGGAAATCTCAGCCTTAACCAATAAAATACATCTATATGTAGTATCTACCCATATACTCTCATATTAATTCCTCTGTATCTAATCTCTATTACTTGATTTAAATGATTGAAGGCATGCTGAGGGAATGGTCTGAGTATCTTGTAACCTCAGATCTCTCACCCTTGTCCATCTGGATATGTCACTGTGAGTGGTAGATAACAGTGTCGTTCAGCTGTCTCCTCCCTGTGATGGGGAGAGAGAGGGAGGAGTGGGACACCCAGCTCTCCATCTCATCTGACCTGGCCAGAGCACTCAATTACTTCAGTCTTTGGGGAAGATTAGGACAGAGGTTTTCAAACTGTGGGTTGCGCCCCAGTACTGGGTCACGGCATTTAAGGCACTGGGTCGCTCTGGTCAGCAGCGCTGACTGGGTCATTAAAAGTCCTATTGGCGATGCTGTCTGACTAAGGCAGGCTAGTCCCTACCTGTTCCGACACCGCACTGTGCCCTGGAAGTGGCCAACAGCGGGTCCAGCTCCTAGGCGGGGGGCACAGGGCTCCGCGCACTGCTCCCACCCCAAGCACTGCCTCCACACTCCCACTGGCTGGTTCCCAGTCAATGGGAGCTGGGGGGTGGTGCCGGAGGGCGAGAGTTATAAGAAGCTGCTTGTGCATCTCCACCTAGAGCGGGACCCACTGCTGGCCGCTTCTGGGCCACAGCACAGTCCACGGTGCCAGGGCAGGCAGGAAGCCTGCCTCTGCACCCCTGCTCTGCTGCTGACTGGGAGCCGCCCAAGGGAAGTCCGTGCCCCAACCCCACCCCTCAATCCTCTGCCCCAGCACTGAGCCACCCCAAGCCCCTCATTCCTGACCCCACCCAGAGCCTGCAGTCCCAGCCCAGAGCCCTGACCCCTTCCGGCACCCCAACCTCCCACCCCAGCCCAGAACCACTTCCTGCACCCCAAGCCCCTCATCCCCAGCCCCACCCCAGAGTCCACACCCCCAGCCCAGAGCCCTGACCCCCTCCCACACTCTAACCCCTTGTCCGAGCTCTGAGCTCCCTCCCACACCCTGAACCCCTCATTCCCAGCCCCACCCCACAGCCTTCACTGCCGCAACCCAACCCTCTGTCCCAGCCCTGAGCTCCTCCCACATCCCAAACCCCTCAGCCCCAGCTCCACTGGGTCATGGGCATCAACAATTTTCTTCATTTGGGTCCCCAGAAAAAAGGTTTGAAAACCACTGGATTAGGACATGGACATGAACTAATGGAAATGCAGGGCCAGTGTAGATGAGCAGACTCACCCCTGTGGCACCTCCTGCTGGTGTCTTCCAGGAATTAGCTTGATTCAGCTCCGGAGCACCCTCTGCAGGCTGGTGATCTGCCAGTCCTCTAGCCCCGCCCCCATCCCTCCCTGGACCCGGTGCCCTTTTACATGGGGTGCTGCCCTCTGGCAGTAACCCCTCAGTCTTAGGGTCTCCCCTCCCCAGGGAACTCCCACCCTCTATCCCCACCTTGCCTCAGTATAAGGCTACTGCCAGTCATTGTCTAGCCCCACGCCCTGGGGCAGACTGCAGTATCAGCCTATTCATCACTGGCAAGGCTGGGTTTGGACCTGCTGCCTTTGCCTACCCTGGGCTGCCCCCTGCAACCCCCCAGGACCTATTGGCCTTGTGCTAGGCTGCAGCCTGGGGCTTTCCAGGCTGGAGCTCCCCAGCTCCTCTGCCTTTCCCCAGCCCTGCTCCACTCAGGTACCCTGTGTCTAGCTCCCTGCAGCCAGGCCCTTCTCCCTCTACAGGTAGAGGGAGACTCTGTGGGCTCCTGGCTCACAGCCTCTTATAGGGGCCAGCTGGGCCTAACTGGGGCATGGCCACAGCTGACCCTACTTTCCCCAATCAGCCCAGGCTTCTTGCCCCAGCCACAGCCCTCTCCTGGGCTGTTTTACGCCCTTCAGGGCAGGAGCAGGTAACCAACCTGCTACAGTCAGATATTCAGCTGATGTAATTTGGAACAACTCCACTCAAGCCCTCAGAGCTACTCCAATGTATATCTGTGAAAATTTGGCCCTCGGCTTGGCTAAGATTGATACAATGTTGTCTGGCTGGGAGAAGCCACTCCAAAAGTACAGCCGAGATTCTTCAGGTCTCTTTGACTCTGTGTGTGTGTGTCTGGCCATTGTGGCTCTATTTAGCCTTTCCCACAATTCAAAAAAACAGGGTTCACCCAATGAAATCAGTAAGCACCAGGTTTAATACAAAGAAAATAAAATATTTTTGCGTACAATTCACAGTTAACCTGTGGAACTCATTGCAATGATGTGATGGCCAAAAGTACAATGAGCTAAAAAAAGAACTAGATAAGTTCATGGAGGATAGGTCAAATGGCTATTAGCTAAGATGGTCAGGGATGTAACCCCGAGCTTGGGGCAGTCATAAATTTCTGTCTGCCAGAAGCCAGGAAGAGAAATCAGGGTTGGATCTCTCCAAAATTGCCCTGTTTTTTACATTCCTCCTGAAACTCTGGTACTGCCCACTGTTAGAGACAGATTAGTGGACTAGATGCACCATTGGTCTAACCCATTAGGGCAGTTCTTATGTTCTTATTTTAACTCTAAGGACCTAGGAGAAGATTTTTGAAAGGATTTAGGCACCTAAAGATGCAGATAGGTACCTAATGGGATTTTCAAAAGTGCATAGGTAAAGCCTAACTGCTATAGAATATAATGTGGTTTGGGCACTTAACCTGCTAAGACATATTTGAAAATGTCACTAGGTGCCGATCTGCAGCCTTAGGTACCTAAATACCTTTGACATTTTTCTCCCTAAGACAGTGAGCTGGGGAGGCAGTGTGGTCTAACGGATAGCACACTAACATGGGACTCAAGAGCCCTGGGTTCTGAAAGCAGCTCAAGCACTAAGCTTCTCACTTCATGGTCCTGTACTTCTCATGCTGTACAACAGTGATAATGAGAGTGACTTCCTTTGTAATGTGCTTTGAGCTCTTCTCAGGAAAAATGCTAGGTGTTGTTGTTATTAACAATAGCTAGGATTGGCTGAATTTTATTTTTATAATCTCAATATAGATGTTTTATCCAAGCCTTTTTAAAGGTTTTTATCAATTTCAATTTTCACTGCAATTTCAATTTTCACTATGGGGAGAGAGACAATTATCTAATGGCAGCAGATGTGGAGAGTCAGGAAGTTAAAGTTTTATAAACCATTAAAATGCAAATGCAAACATGCTACATTCTAAATATACAAACTAAATATCCTCAAATCAACAAATCTCCCCTGTTTTTGCTATTCATTACTCCATTTGTTGTACCAAGCCTAAATCAAAAACCTAATCATTGGATCTTGACTCTAATAAGTTCTCAAGCAGTATTTTTCTTACTCTGCCTATCTGTTCATTTTTATTATTATCGATGGACATATTTTTTCATTGGGTTGTGTGTGTATTGTGAAATTGACATTTACCAATAAATATCTAATCCTTCCAAGACTAGCAATAGTCTTGCGGCTACCTGGTCTTCTCAAACCAGCTCTCTGCATCTCTTTTTCCTACTACACCAGGATAAGTGGTTATGATCCACTCTTTTGGATGTCCATGTTGCCAGTCTAGACCTTGCTATTGGGTTATTGGAAAGCACTCTCCATGGGGTTTATATAGTAAATCTCCCCAGAACTTGAAACGGAGGCAGACTTCAGCAACCTCTTTGATATGCTGGAAATCCTGATTTCAGCACATTGCATCAGGGCTCTGGGATCTGCATTGACTGCGTTGGGATTTCTAGGGTAGAATTTGAGACATCGGTTTGAATTTCTAAGCACTGAAGTGCCCTACGACGTAGCTGAGAAAGCACTGCTCTTTGACATACCAACAAAGTTGTGTTCTTTGGAGGAACTTGAGATGTAGTTTCTCAGTGTAAAAAGGGAGATGTTTGGAAAGATTTATTTAATCATGTTGTTTAAGGCCAGAAACTGTTATGTGTAGTCTGACTTACTGCATAACACAGGGCAGTGAATTTCACACAGTAGCTCCTGCATCAGTCCCATAATTTCTGATTGAACTAGAGAAGATCTTAACAAAAGTGATTTCTTATCTCTATTTTAAAACTCTATTTGATGGAGACTCCACCACATGCCTAGGTACATTTTCCAGTGGTTAACTGCCCCTCTGTTTAAATTTCACCTCATACCTCTAACCTGAATTTGCCTAGCTTCAGCTTCCAGCCATTGGAACTGGCTCTGCTGTTATCTGCTAGGGTCAAGAGCCATTTGCTCTGAGAACTCTCCTCCCCAAGTGAGTGCTTATGCACTGTGGTCAAGTCACTTCTTGCCTTCTCTTTGTTAAGCTAAACTTTTTGAACTTCCTTAGTCTCTCATTAAGAGCCTGATTTTTCTCAGATCTCAGGTTCTTTTCTGAACCTTTTTGAAGTTGTCAGCATCCTGTAGGAGGGTCTCTGATGTTTAGCACCCGACTGTGCATTAGCTCTACTATTGTGGAGCTCATCACTGCAAACCAGTTAGCGGTGCCATGCTGTATGGGTCACTACATATTATTCTATATTTGGAAAGATTGTCGAGGGTGCCCAGACCTCTTTTGGTTCTTACAGAAACAAAAATAAATCAATGACAAATAAATACATTTAAAAAACTTTTCAGAGAAGAAGCAAAATTATTTACTTGCCTTCAATTTCTAGTGAGCATGGACCATAAGTCTTTCCTCCAAATTCCATTTCAAAAATCCTGTCATGTGCATCACAGTCTGCCATTCTTTCTTCCAAGGTCTTTGAACCCCAGGTCTCACTCATTTCACAGCACTTCTGGTAGGAATCCTTGCTGTTCTCACCTGCTTAAATGACAGGTGAAATGAGGTGAGTTTTGTGGCAGGCCATGGAAGGGTCATTAGAAGTGTTTGGTGGTACTAAGGCAGTTCCAGTTCCCAGCTCCCATTGAAAGACAATAGGATTTGGAGTCCTAAATCCCTTAAGGCCTTTTGAAACCCTCAGCCTGTGTGTATTGGAACAGCCCTGGGGATATGTAAAAATATTGGCAAATACATGTGTTGCCATGGAAACATGCATGCAGTGATTCTTTTACCCGGTAGCTGGGATTTCCTAAGATAAATCTAGTCCCGTTGGTCCACTTGCCTTTCAGGACTTCCTTCAGCTTCTTGAAGACTCCCTCACAGTCTTCTCCGGCTGAGGCATGAACCTGAAGCTCCAGAAGGAGGAGGATACACTGACAAGTTGCACAAGTGCATCTGATACCTGGGAGGAAAGAGAATATAATGTAGCCAGAAGGCAGCTGTTTGTCCTGTGAGCCCTGAGTGTGGAGAGAGGGAAGAGTCATGTTGTTCCCGGTGCACAAGTTTCTTGGGAGCAGGGATGCACCAGCCAGTGTAGAGTCAGACACCTGGCTGCTGAATCTCTTTGTACCTGGTGTCCTAGAACATAAGGCCCCAATTCAGCAGAAGAAGGAGTGCAGTGGTTAGAACTCACCTTCCAATGACACCTGACTTGCAGTGTGAGCTACCTGGGGCTGACCAGGGCAGCTCAAAATATCTATCTATATATACATAGATATACAGATATCTAGATAGATAGATATAAAGATACAGATTACCTACCTACCTACATATCATGAAAAATTGAAGTTCAACCAAATTGTCATTTTGATTAAAAAAGAATTGGTTCTTAGGCAAAAAAACTGGCAACACCAATTCTATTGATAGTTTCCAAGGTCAGAAGGGACCATTGTGGTCATCTAGTCTGACCTCTTGTGTAACACAGTAAACTGTATTCAATTTTGTTTTAAGTAAATGAGCAATTTCCCCCCTAGAACATTGTAGCAAAAACTGAAATGTTTTAACATACCCAGTTTTTAAAAATAGAAAAAAATCAGACTTGGTTTTGGTTTAATATCTGAACACCACACCTGCCCCCAACTACATTCCTGATATGAAAGCATTTTGAGCCCTGTATAGATAAATGCACATGCCAGGTAGAGATGCATTCATTATGGATCCCCATTCTTTCGATGTGAGAGATTTTCAAAGAAGCCTGAAGGATTTAGGAGCCCAACATGTACTGGACTTTAATGGAATTCCAGTATTCCATGAGGCTCCTTTAAAAATCCCACTATGGACGATGACATTATTCATCAGCACCTTGAAGGACTGGAGCTTTTCAAGAAAACCTCAGGAAGGCAGGAACTTGACTTCCATTGGATTAAAAATTCTTTTGAAAATCCCGTCATTAAAGACTAGACAGTCATCTGGGCTGGCAGTGCTGTGTGAGGGAGACTAGTTAACAGGGCCCCCCAGAGGATTCAGGGGCCCTGGGGTCTTCGGCGGTGGGTCCTGGAGCGGAACAACCCCCTGCTGCCAAATTGCCGCCGAAGACCAAGAGTGTCTTCCACTGGGCCCGGGCCCCGCAAGAGTTCTCCGGAGCCCCTGGAGTGAGTGAAGGACCCCATTCCAGGACCCCTGAAAAACTCTTGTGGGGGCCCCTGAGGGGCCCAGGGCCTGGGTCAAAGTGGCCCACTTGCCCCCTCCCCCCCAGGCGGCCCTGGTAGTTAACAAAGGCTGTGAATGACGACCTGTGTACCTAGGAAGAAGTGGAGGCATGGCCATTTCTGTCTGTCCAAAATTCAAATGGTAGGGGTATTTTCCTCACCTATCAACCTGCCCCCATCAGCGCCCTCTTTCATCCCACCTTGCAGCTCCTTCTTGCATCAATCTGAAACACCTTCAGTACCTAGCACAACTCCATTTCGGCCTCCTGGAATAAATGCACTCATCACTACTATGTATCACCCCATGTTCTTCTGGACCTACATATCTAAAGTAAAGTTCACTGCCATGTGTCAGGCAGTTGAGGTGGAGAAGTAACTACAGACATTCTGCCAAACCTGCAGGCACTGGTTTCTCTAGAGCAGGCATGGCCAAACCGCGGCTCAGGAGCCACATGCGGGTCTTTGACAGATCACCTGCAGCTCATGGGGCTTGCTGCTCCAGCCCCACGGTGGGCGGGGAGGGGGTTTTGAGGCCTGACTTGGCACTTCCCCCTGTGGCAAGATGAGCTGTAGCTCATGGCTTCAGTCCCATGGGGGTGGGCACAGAGGCTCAGGGTTTCTCCTTGTAGCAGGGTGAGCCAGAGCTTGCAGCTCCAGCCACACAGGGGGATACAGAAGCTTGGGGCTTCAGCCTTGCCATGTGTGAGCTGGCACTCACAGCTCCCCCGCTGGGCCAGGGGCGAGGAGGCTGTGACATTACTGACATAATCTGTAACCGTATAGATCATTGTTGCAACCACTGTTATATATTTTCAGCAAATATTGTACAAAGGTTGCCATGTGAGGTGTCTATGGAGAGGTTATGATTTGCTGATTATGCTTATGCTATCTGTGTGGGTGTATCATTTTTGTAGTTGAAGTTATGAATATTGCTATGTACTTTATCAATGCGTTTTGATTCTAAGTAGCCTCAGTGAAGCATTTGGTCAGCTTCTTGAGAAGGGACTATTCTCTGTTAGTCCCCAATCAAGAAACACTTAACTGACAGTGAACTTTGGGAGACGCCAATCCACATCTGAGCTTTCCTGGGAACATTCAAACTAACATGTAAACAATGGCACTGGCCTGAAAAGAACTGAGTCATGCATGGACATGTGGCTTCCCCATGTGACTCCAGGCTCCATCTTGCTGCTGTGATCATCCGCAGGGCAGAAGATATAAAAGGCTGCTGCATCTCCTCCATTTTGTCTTCAATCCTGCTTCTTGCCTCTGGAGGACTTTGCTACAAACTGAAGCTCTGTACAAAGGACTGAATGACCCATCCCAGCTGTGGATGGACTCCAGAGACTTGATTTAAACCTGCAGTTTATTCCATCACTGCTAGAAGCCTGAACCAAGAACTTTGCCAATACTGGATGTAATTGATTCCATTTAACCAATTCTAGCTCCCATTTATATCTTTTTCCTTTTATGAATAAACCTTTAGATTTTAGATTCTGCAGTGGACTGTCCACTGGAGTGTCTAAGAAAATTGCTTGTGTGACTTATGGTTAACCAGTGGGGTAAAACCAAAGTCTTCTCTGTTTGGCTGGTTTGGTTTGCATTGGTGTGCAAAGGAACCCCAGCCTAGGGCTGTAACTGCCCTGCTTTAAGCAATTTGTCCTGAATTGGCACTCTCAGTTGGGCCCCACCAGAACCAGCATTGTTACAGTGGCATAGTCAACGGGATCCATAGAACCAGGCAATTAAGCTTTGGATAAAAACCCACTCTATCCAAACTTGAATTTTGGTAGTGAGAGTTTGGTTGGTTAAAAGCAGTTGCAATGGGTGAGCAAAGAGCATATGATGGTTTTGCAAAAAAAAAAAAAAAAAAAAAAAAAACCTGGCAGATTTGTGTTCAGGAACGGGGATAAACTTTAAAAAGAAAACTACAAATCAAGGACGGAGAGATCTGTTAATGACCAGTGATCAGGAGGCAGGAGCATAGCCCTTACCTGGTACTACAGAAGCTGCAGAAGCAATTAGAGTGCAAAAGGCAGCAAGTAAACTGAAACAGAGCATGAACAGACACTAGCAGACATTCTATTGCTGGGAAAACAAAAGATAGCTGATATCAAGAAGGAGGATCATAGGGAGAATATGGAGAGGCTCGCTGCTGAAGAGAGGGTTCTCCAGATGCAACAAGAAACTGCAAGACTTCAGCTTCAAGTCAAAAAAGCAAGGGAAGAACAGCAGAAACTGTATCATCTTAAAAGTCCTCTCTGTTTGGCTGGTTTGGTTTGCCTTAATAGTAAAGGAACTCCAGTTTTGGGCTGTAACTGCCCTGTTCTCAGCAATTTGTCCTGAATTGGTACTCTCGGTTGGTTCCCACCAAAGCCAGCATCGTTACAGAGGCTCAGGGTTTCACCCCACAGTCAGGTGAGCTGGAGCTCATGGCTTCAGCCCGATGAAGGGGGGAGGAGTGGAGGCTCAAGGTTTCACCCGAGAGCGGGGTGAGCTGGAGCTTAGGGCTCATCCCCACAGGGGTGGGGGTGCTGATGCTTGGGGCTTCACCCGTGCAGGAGGCAGTTGGGGGAAGTAGTGGCCATATACTCTCAGAAAAACTCCTTCTGTTGTCATATGCCACATCTACGATGTGGGGCTGTAGTGCAGACATAGCCCCTCCCAGTGCTGCAGACAAAAACTAGCTTATTTCATGTCAGAAGGGTCATGGCAGGATAAACCCAGTGTGAGTTTTAAGAAAAACAGGCCCATGGTTCCAGAAATAGAATGACCCACCTGCTTCATGTACTGCATTCTGCTCTTCTCCACTCAGTCCTCCAGAAAATGTTTTATAAACAAGCTCTTAACAACAGAAAACAAAACACGCACATTATGAGTCATTTCACACAGCTAAGGACACAAGCCATATAATCCAGAAAGGTGGTTTTCAACCTCTGGTCCACGGATCCCTGGGAGTGCGCAGACTATGTCTAGGGGGTCCGCAAAAGGTGTCATTACCATAGAATAGTAGTTTTCAACCTGTGGTCTGTGGACCCTTTGGGGTCTGCAGAATTTGTCTAAGATTTCCAAAGAACCTCCATACAAAATTTGTTAGGGATCGGCAAATGAAAAAGATTGAACACCAGCGATCTAGAAAATCACGTTTGGGTTACAAGGTTAAAAACTGAACCAATTTTTTCTAGGGCTGTCAAATGATTAAAAAAATGAATCGCAATTAATCACGTGATTAATCGTGCTGTTAAACAATAATAGAATAACACTTATTTAAATAGTTTTGCATGTTTTCTACATTTTCAAATATATTGATTTCTATTACAGCACAGAATACAAAGTGTACAGTGCTCACTTTATATTATTTTTTATTACAAATATTTGCACTGTAAAAATGATGAACAAAAGAAATAGTACTTTTCAAGTCACCTCATAAAAGTACTGTAGTGCAATCTTTATCATGAAAGTGTAATTTACAAATGTAGATTATTTTTGTTGCATAACTGCACTCAAAAACAAAGCAATGTAAATCTTTAGAGCCTACAAGTCCACTCAGTCCTACTTCTTGTTCAGCCAATTGCTAAAACAAACAAATTTGTTTAAATTTACAGGAGATACTGCTGCCTGCTTCTTATTTATGATGTCACCTGAAAGTGAGAACAGGCACTGTTGTAGCTGGCTTCACAAGATATTTATGTGCCAGATATGCTAAAGATTCATATGTCCCTTCATGCTTCAACCATCATTCCAGGGGACATGTGTCCATGCTGATGACGGGTTCTACTTGATAATAATCCAAAGCAGAACAGACTGACACATGTTCTTTTTCATCATCTGAGTCAGATGCCACCAGCAGAGGGTTGATTTTCTTTTCTGGTGGTTCGGGTTCTGTAGTTTCCACATCTGAGTGTTGCTATTTTAAGATTTCTGAAAGCATGCTCCACACCTCGACTCCTCAGATTTTGGATGGCTCTTCAGATTCTTAAACCTTGGGTCAAGTGCTGTAGCTATTTTTAGAAATCTCATATTGATATCTTCTTTGCATTTTGTCAAATCTGCTGTGAAAGTGTTCTTAAAACGAACATGTTCTGGGTCATCATCCGAGACTGCTATAACATGAAATATATGGCAGAATGCAGGTAAAACAGAACAGGAGACATACAATTCTCCCCCAAGGAGTTCAGTCACAAATTTAATTAATGCATTATTTTTTTAATTTCATCAGCATGCAAGCATGTCCTCTGCCTTGAAAATGCCTGTTCTCACTTTCAGGTGACATCATAAATAAGAAGTAGGCAGCAGTATCTCCCATAAATGTAAACAAACTTGCTTGTCTTAGTGACTGGCTGAACAAGAAGTAGGACTGAGTGGACTTGTAGGCTCTAAAGTGCTGTAATAGAAATCAATATACTTGTAGGGAAAAAATCCAAAAATATTTAATAAATGTTAATTGGTATTTTATTGTATAACAGTGCTATGAATCACGATTAATTTTTTATCACAATTAATTTCTTTGAGTTAATTGCGTGAGTTAACTGCAATTAATCAACAGCCCTAGTTTTTTCCTTAAGGTTTGAGGTTCTCTTAGATCTAGACATCAGGGATCTGATTTGCACTAGTGTAACTCAGACAAATAGCAGGTAAGAAAATAGTATTTCTAACCCATGGGAAACTGAACATTCTGAAATTTGTTTTCATCTCAAGTTGATTCAAAAAGTCAAAACTTCAAAATATCTTGGAGAACTGAAATTGTGAAATATTTCAATTCATAATTATCAAAATAACCTTACTAAAATGTTTTCTTTGAACAATAGTGAAGCATTATAAGGTAACATAAAATACTACATATAAATATGTGATATAAAATATAAGGTAATATATGATATTTTTAGCTAGTTAGCTAAAAAAATAAAGAAAAGTTGAAACCAAATACAATGATAAGATTGAAACAAAATAATAAAGTCGAAACAAAATACTCCATTTTGTTTTGTAGCATTTTGAAATTTTTCCATAAAAAATTATATCAGAATTGACACATTCCCAAAAAACTTTTTGATTATGACAAAACAGTATTTTCAGGTGGAAAACTGTTTAGTCAAAATGTTTGAACTGGCTCTATTAAAAAATAACTCCGCTGACTTCACTGGAATTTCTCCTGATTCGTGGAACTGTAAATGAAGACACAATTTGATACAATGAGGTTACACCAGTGCAAAACCAGCCTGAAACCAGAATCAAGTCTTAGATCTTATAATTATCTAGGTTTTATAATCTAGACATTACCTGATAATTATTGTTTTCAAAACACCACTACAAATCTTGAGGCCAGTCCTTGAATGTTTGCTTCCCTTTCAAATCATCAGTAATCAATCTTCTAGTTTTGGATTTCCCTGACACCTCCATACAACGGGCCTGATTTCACTTATGCTGGTATGAAGTGGGGGTAATTCCACTGATTGCTGATCATTTTCTCCTGATTTATGCAGGTGTAAGTGAGGCCAGAATTTGCCCCAAGTGCTAAATATTTGCAAAATCAGATTAAAGTTCTAAATCAGGATTTCATCTAAACGGAGAGTTTCAAAGCTGCCTAAATAAAGTTATCTGAAGACTGAGGTATTGTGTGCCATGGGCAGAGAACAGGAGAGACTGAGGTGCACCTGTGGCAGAGGTCCTGGCAATGGCAGGGAATCATTAGATCAGACATGCCCATATAAACCCAGCAGCTACTCATCCCCCATGTTGCTACGAAAGGTGAAAAAAAACCACATGGTTCCTGCCAATGTGACCTGAGGGGAAATTCCTTGCTGACCACAAATCTGGTGACCAGTTGGACCATGAGCATGACTCACCAACCAGTCATCTAGAAAGAGGATTCTCAGTACCACTTCAGAGCATCAGTCTACCCCTGCTGGTGTCCCATCTCTAGATGTAGCTGATTGCTGAAGCTTCAAAGGAAGGCTAATAATAATTAGATTACAAGTGTGCATCAGGGAAGAAATTCCTTCCTTATTCCTAGAGGTGACTGGCTGAGACCTGAAGCATGAGATTACATTATGTCCCACTCTTTTTAACATTAATGAAAAATAGGATCCAAACCCAGAAGTCAGCTTTGAAAATCTCAGTCTTACATTTAATATTCTGGAAATTATCTGGAATGCTGGAGATTTTGAAAGGCAAAAATGAGAGTTGGGCACTCTAGCTCCTTTTGGCACCTTGCAAAATGCAACCCATCCACAATTAAGGTACATTCAAACGCTACTTTACACTACTGCTACTACAATGACTGTTTGATGCATAACAATATCAGTGTTATAAACAGTAGGGTATTGGAAACATTGCTACAGAATGGTGCGTTAGCTCTTCCATTTGTGACCTGTTCCAACTCAACTGATGATCTGACCCTACCTTCAATACACAGAAATTGCTGTACCTTGTAAATGTTGACGGCTTGCAAGGGCACTTCCCCATAAACCTGAAAAGAAGAAGGAAACGACCTTATTTACAAGAGTGCCCATTAGATTGTGTTTCCCTTTAATTCTACATAAAGAGTTGCCAGGTCAGGAGCCCCATTAGTAGAAAAGTCAAGGGGGCACTGGCAGGCCAGTCTCTGATGGGTTATGTGCTTTTGCAATTTCATTGACACATTGTTCCATAACTTAAGAAGCTTATTGTAAGTAGAGGTGGTCAACAAATTTCCAGTGTAATATTTTTTGCACCCGAAAATACTCTTTTGTCAAAATTTAAACTTTGCATGAAAACTTGTTGATTTTGACAAAATTTTATTTTAAAAATAAATGTGCGGTGAAGCATGTTGACCTTACCAGAACACAATGTTTCAATTTTTCATTTTGAAATGGCCTTTAATTTCCGAATTAATTGGCTTCTATAATACAATGTAAATGAAACTATAACAGACAATGTCTAAAGAGTAGAAATAGGAAGGCAACCTTTCAATTTTAAAGAAACGGAACATTTTGATTGACCTGAAATGGAAAACATTGTGTGAGAAAGGTCGAAATTTTGTTTTCATCCTGATTCAGAATACAAACAAATTTTCAAATTTCCTATGGAATGGAAATTCCAAATTTTGACCAGCCCTAATAATTAATATTAGTATTTGTAGTATCACAGTGCCTAGGTCACCCAGCAATGAAAGAGGACCTCATGGTGCTAGGCGCTGTACAGACATGAGACAGAAAGGCAATCCCTGCCCAGAGAGTTTGATAACTTTTGGGTTATCCCTGCCCCGTAGTAAGTTGAGAGGTGGGTGAGACAAGGCAACCTCAGGAGGCAGTAGTGGTCTTGTTTGTGGTCTTTGTTATATTTACAATCCTGCTGGTCTTAGTGTTACCTCAGGATCATAAGAATGTAGGGCTGGAAGGGACCCCAAGAGATCATCACTGAGGCAGGACCAAATATATCTAGACCACCTTTGACAGGTGTTTGTCCAACCTCTTCTTAAAAACCTCCAGTGATGGGAATTCCATCACCTCCCTTGGAAGAGTATTCCAGAGCTTAACTACCCTGAAAGTTTGAAAGTTTATTTCACCCACTAAGGATAATTAACTGCTGGAGTTATCTTACATTAGGCGATGCATTATGAACAATCTTCAAAGGCAACCGGAGCCTAGGATGGACTGTGTTTGACTGGTATAGTACATATTTGAATGAATGAATGAATGAATGAATGAATGAATGAAGCTGACATTTTCACAGGGACTAAGGGAGTTGGACACCTATGTTAGGATTTTCAGAAGCACTTAAACGACTTAGGAACACACATCCCCATTGACTTCTAGTTGCCTTATGCTCCTAAATCATTTTTGGTGCTTTCAAAAATCACAACCTCAAAGCCCATTGAATGTATGCGGAACTTGGTTGCCTAACTGCCCTTTGTCCCTTTGTCCCTTTGAAAATGCCCCCCTTACAAACACATGTGCACAACTTCTCAACTCTTTTAAACCCTGTGGAAATTCCCAGACTAAATAAATAAATATAAAAAGACCAAGTAAACACTGGATATTAACAAATAGGAAGGAAAATGGTTTGGATTTTCAAAGGAGACCATGGGAGTTGAGTGCCCCAATCCCACCTGAATTCCATGCAAGCTGGGCTTCCTAACTTTCCTAGGTTCGTTAGAAAATTTGAGCTCTAGTGACAGGGCAGTTTCTTAGTCATTAGGACACCTGACTTCTATTCCTTCACTTCCCATTTCTGACCTTTATGACCTTGGACAAGCCACTTCCCCTCTCGATGACTCAGTTTCCTTATCTGTAAAATGAGTATGTTGATGCTCACTAAACTTTTGAAAAGCTTGTTAAGCTATGTGGACAGGACGCACTATCTACATAAATGCTAGCCATGATTCAGGAAGAGCTAAATAAGTCAAAGAAAGGATGAGATGGTGGAAGAAGGTTGAGAAAAGGGGGTTACATGTGAGTGAATGTCATGAGGATACAGAAGGAAGATTGAAAGGGTTTGAAGAAAGTTTGGGTAGATACAAGCAACTGGCAAGAGAGCTCTGAGACTGGGATGAGACCTGAACGGTTGGGTGGCTGGAAACATTCCATATAGGTCTATAATATGAGGTAGCTCTCACGCTACATTAGAATAACATGGTGATGTGCAATACCTACATACCTACATACCTATCTATCTACCTATCTGCTAAGAATCAGGGGCTTGAATGCTTACCTTGCAGGTAGTGGATATTTTTCTCTTCCCTCTGTTTTTTCAAATTTCCATCCTCGAATTTGCTTCCCAAGTACTTGGTGCACACAAATGCCCCTGGACCAGGAAAGCCACACTCATGGGGGGTGAATTCAAACCAGGTCCCTGTGAAACATAGGTAAGGTTTGAAAAAAGAGCCCTTCAAATGCCAGCTTCTTGTTGTCCCTTTCTTCCCTGATGGCAATCATTTCTCAATTCCCCCACTGCTCTGTTTGCTCCATCAATGAATCCCATTTACTTTTCTGTCTGTTCCTCCACCCATGGTCATTTTCATGCTATTTTCTCTGGTGACCTCCTCCATCTGGTGTTTCCTTCCTAGGCCAAAATATGCTGTCTTTGGATGTCCCAGAAGTGCTCTGGTGGTCATCACAGCCGCTCTCCACCCTCCCTCCCACCACTTTGACCCAAAGGTATCAAGAAAAAATGACTCATAACATGTAAAATCTAAAAGTGATTTATTTACCTGCAGAGCTAACCAAAAAAGACAAGCATCAATTTCACAACATTTTCTAATGTTTTCCAAGTTCTTTTCATTTTCAAAACAGATCTTTTTAAAAATTCATTTAGCAATTTATCATAAGCTTACTTGATAGTCATGTATATTGAAAATGTTTTCAAAGTTCCTCTTGAAACAATTATGGGAAGTTTTCATTTACTGACAACCCTGGTTTTCAGGAAATGAAGAACATTGCATGACCCTTTTGGTAAAGTCCTTGATAAAACATTTGATTGAAAATTATATATATATATAAGCTGACAGGTTTATGCAAAAAAAACCCAAAAACCCTTTTTCCAAAAAGGCCATTTTTAGACTTTAAAAACACCCTGTTAGATTACATTCAGCTCTAGTAAATAGTGACTCCACTTCTAAGTATTTATAGTAGGAGAAAGGGCAAGAGGCAACATCAATATTTATTTTTCCACAGAGTACTTGAAATTTCAGCGATAGCTGCTCTCACTAAGAACACCAGTTTGCTGTTGTTTTACCTGGGCTGTTTCCACCTTCTTCATGCAATTTCTTCATTTCAACTGCTGCATAGATGGGGTAAGGATTCGTCCCACTTGTGGAGGCGACCTCATGTTGAGATAACGTGGTCTGGTCACACTGGAAGGGTAAGAATTGATTAGCACATAAAGACACATGTTTTGGTGATGCTCCCAGCAATTCTGTTCCTGATGAATTAGTTCAGACTAGGAATTAGAAAGACCTTTTTTACTGAGACCACCAAGATCTTTGTTGTTGTTGCCTCATTCTAGTATGCACAAACAACAGAGTATTTACAGTCCATGGTGGAGACTTTTAAATGGGCCTAAGGGAATTAGGTCCCAATTTTCAAAAATATTTAGGCACTTAAAGATACAGATCAGCATGTAAAGAACTTTTCCAAAGCACCGAAGCAAGGTAAGTACCTTAGGATATATCTATGCTGGAGAAGGAAGATCTGATTACCAGCTTGAGGAGACATACCTGTGCTGGCATGATACAATATTGATGTAGCTACAGCAGCAGGAACTGAGGGAGAAGTTATCTGTGGTGGGTGCACACATAGGGTCTCCATCAGAGCTCATGTGGGTATGTTTTCTCTAGCTGGCAATTACACTCCCAGGTCCAGTGAAGACATAGCCCGAGTTCCATAAAAATTAATAGGAATTAGGGAGCAGAAAAGCCAGGCAATTTTTTTCCCCAGTGAATAGTAAATTCAAAGAAAAAATCATTTTCAGAAAATTGAAATTATTTGTGAATTCAGGTGAAATTTGGTAAATTCTTTCATTTGAGAAAAAGTTATGAAAAAGTTTAAAGTGTCTGTTTTGTCCACTTTGAAAGGAAACATTCAACTTTTTGTGTTGAAATAGTATTTCATTTGAAAAATTTAGCTAATTTTTTATAAAAGGAAAAACAAATAAAAAAGCATACCTCCAAAAATAACCTGAAAACAATTTAAAAAATAGTTTTGGGTTGAATCAACTTTTGTAAAACATCCAACTCTGATTTAATAATGGTCAGTGATGGAGAATCCACCACAACCCTTAGTAAGTTGTTCCAATAGTTAATTACTCTTATTGTCAAAAATGTACACCTTTTCTCTTTCTGAATTTCTCGTACTTCAACTTCCAGCCATTGGATCATGTTAAACCTTTAGTCTGCTAGATTGAAGGGTCCATTCTTGAAAATTCAAGACTGTGAATGAAACTTTCATTTAAGCAGCCTTGAAGTCCTCTCTTTAGATTCACATACTGCAGTGATCTTTGAGAGCTAAGGGGAAAAGGCTGAGAATTACAAAGTTTTCTGGGGGTTCAGATAGCCTTGAAACTATTAGCAGGAGCTATTATCCTTCCACTACTTTGCTCCTGAGTTCCAAGTACTGCCGAGAGAGAGAGAGAGAGAGAGAGAGAGAGAGAAGAATATATTAAGTAAATCTATTGACTTTTCAGTGCAACCACTCTCGATTTACCCAGCAACCCACCTTCTTCAACATGAAAAGGAAGACAAAAAATGCCCAGACATCGGTCAGAGAGAAGAGTTCATCTTCAGCTGCCTGGCACAAGATAGAAAACGCCTTTAGAACATCACATGGAGGTTTGGGAAGTGTATTGCACAGTTGTTCTTCCAAGACCTGCAATTTCTCTGTCCAGTCCTTCTCTTTGTAGAGGAAAGACATGCACCTTTTAATGAAACAGAAGAAATATGGCTGAGGCTGAGGGAATAGGATGGGGAATCCACCCCCCCCCTTCTAATCTTCATACCCTTTATTTTTAATAGAGGGAATTCTAATTATCATATTGGCATTGTAACAAATCTGTGACTTAACAAGGACTTAATCCATGGCTGTCTGTCACCATGGCCACTGAGAAAGTTATGGCAATAATAGGGATTGATCCTCTGCTGAAAGCCAAAACCAAAGCCAAGGCCCCCGCCACTCTGAGCTATGGAGAAACTCCATTACCTGCTTTTCTAGGACCTATGATGGCTGCATTAGCAATTCTGACTCTACCCAACAGAAGGCAGGGACAAGCACACTAATCAGGCCATTATGAGTCTGAACCAGAGCCTAGGGCCCTTCTTCAGCTAATGGGAAGCTACTTTGGCAATACAGGGTGTGTGACATGGGGAGAAGCAATTATGATCCTGCCTAGCAGAGGAAAGTGGTAACACCAACACATACATACATGCACACACACGCACTGTCCATGTCACTAGGCCACCCTCACTCACCCCAATGAAGTGACTCTAAGAGTAAGATGCTATGCAGCAGGCACAAGAGACTCTGATTCTGCCCTGGCTGATCAGCTAGAAGCGTCTGAACATTTTCCTTTCCCAGCTCTTTCTCCGTTGACTACTCCACTCTTCTTCCTTCCTCCCAAGCCCCAGTACCGGGGCCCCGTTTGACACTTCCCTCTCCTTCTCTCTTCGTAAGCCCCAATGAACCCCCTTAACCATTCCCACATGTTGCCCTTTTCTCACTGTCCTCATAGCTGGAACTCTACCCTCAGTGACCTTGGTAATGTAAACATCACTTCTCTGGCCTCCACTGATCCTCACATCTACAGCACTTGAGTCTGCCCAGAATGCCTCTGCGTCTTCTAACCTTTTCACCCAGCACCTCCAGTTCTCTATGCCTGGCCAGACGGCAGATACCTATGGGGCAGGGCATGGGGTTAAGGCTTAAGAGACTGGTGTTCTAGTCACAGCTCTACTGTGTGACCTTATATGTGTCACTCTATTTGTTTCACATTGCACGCTTTTCCTGACTTATCTACTTAAAGGAGGGTTTTCCAAAAGTGACTTAGGAGCATTAGTCACTTAGGGTATGTCTGCCCTGAAATCAGAGGCGTGACCGCAGCATGTGCAGACACTGCTGGTTTTGATCAAGCTAGTGTGAGTGCCAATTGCACTGGAGCAGTGGCAGCATGGCTGCCAGTGGGGGCGAGCTGCTTGAGTATGTTACCCAGGATCACGCTCGAGCCCAATAGCTTCACTGCCATTGGTGCCGGAGAAAGCCAGGTTAAAGCTAGCTCAGGTATGGCATGCCTGTTACCTCTCCCCCCCCACCCGCCCCCAATTACAGTGCAGACATACCCTTAGGCAATTCTGAAAATCTCACCCATTATGCCTGGAAAATGTACAGAGCTGAATAATAATAAGAATGCCCAGTGACCACCAACTCTGTGCAGGAAAACTGGTTCATTCTCATTTCTACTGACATGCACCTACCAGGTGGACCCTGATACCCCACACAGATACATGACAGCATCCAAAAGACCCTGATTCTTCATCTCCACCAAGGTTCCCTGAAGGGCTATCATGGCCCGCAGACCTCCGCCTGATCCTAGGACAGCAACATTGGGCGTGTTATCCTGGGGAAGGGAAAAGAGGGAATGACAAATGAACTAGAATTGCTGAGCCATCCCTGCTGTTCAACTCTTGGTACAAATCTTTTCATGAAATTCACAGAGAGCACCTCAAATTCCCAGAATTGTTTGCCTTATATCAGGAAGCATTCCTTATCTGGTGCATAATGACCTGTGTCTCCAATCCTGAGTGAAGAGCAAATGTATTTTATCCTGCATTTTCAGCTATCAGCACACAGTGGCAACCCAGTATCCCTGAGGGCACTTTGAATCTCTGGGCCTTTGTGCTTAAAAATCCTGTGTACCAACCAAGAGACCAGGACCAGAATTTTAAAAGGGATGCACATAAGTGCCTAGAGGGGATTTCAAAAGCACCTATGCAATTTAGGTGACTAACTCCCTTTGATTTCCATACGCTCCATGATGTAGGGATTGAGGGTGTTTTTTTTGTTTTGTTTTTTAACTAAACATGTGTAATGTAGAAGGACTATTTTTGGTGTCCAAAAATTAATGTATGAAATGCAGCTGCTCAAGAAATGATTTTTATTCCCATAAAAAATTTTGCTTTCTTTTCTGGAGGGCCAAATTGTTTATCAAAAAAGGTAAAAAGGATTGGTCAAAGCATGAAAACCCAAAAATTATCCCCCCATTGCCTGTCTACCCCCCAACAAATGTTAAGCTCTCATTATTTCAAAAAGTTTTGAAAGATTTTGTCAAAAAATTACATTTCTGTTATCACAAAAAGAAAATTATGAAATGTGGTGAATGCAAAACGTCAGCCTGCTGTAGTACTAATGCAAAAACAAGATTAATGACAAGTGCATCACCAATGGATACTGAATCTGGAGCAGCAAACAAACTCATATCACTATCCCTGGAACTGAAGGAAGACTACTGTGAGGAGGAAGTAGTGGGAGATTCTTAGGCTTAGAATTGCAAAGCCATCAAAGGGGAGATGTTCCCAAATATGTCAGATCCACTGGAGCTCACATCCCTCCAAGGACCACCACTTATTAATGATGGGTAACAATCCTGGGAGGTTCCTCACATGTCTCCACCATGCCAGTTAACAGAGTTAGCACAGCAGGTGGGCAGCAGTGGTTGACTTTTACCCTCTGTGAGGTTCGACCAGCAGAGGGGGCTATGACACATGTAGAAAGTATATTACATAGACTCTGTTCATTACTGACACTAATAATAAGGCAGACAAGTATCAATAACTCACCCAATTCTCTGTCCCTCTAACGCTATCTATGCACTACAGTGATGGTTCTAATGTCCCCTACCCATCTGTTCTCATTTGCAGGCTCTGTCTGGCTTCAAAATCCCAGTGCTATATCCCAGTGCAAAGGCTCTTCAGTAAGCACTGGCTAAATTCGCTTGAATACAGAGCCCTGTAGTCATTAGGCTGAGCAAGCTCCTTACTGCAGTTATTAAGCGTGTTACTTCTTTAGCTGCAGGGATAGGGGCATCTTCTTCTTTTAGCCCTGAAGGCCCCAAGTTTGACCTCTGCCAAAGGACATAAGCATTGTATGTCTGTGGCATGGGTTGCCACATTGATGGTTTGGAAATGTTGCGTTGCAAGCATATTAGGTGGTGGGAGGGGCGTCAGGTTTGTATAATTTTTGGTGGTGCCCAGAACAGGTCCAAGTTCTGCCCACCCCCCACCTGCCTTGTAAGCCAATATATATTTTTTTAAATAATGTAAAAATGTGAGGGCTCTGGGGTGGGGCTGGGGATGAGGGGTTTGGGGCATGGGAGGGGGTTCAGGGCTAGGGCCCAGAGGGATGGGGTGTGGGGTGAGGACTGTGGGGTGGAGCTGGGAATGAGAGGTTTGGGGCATGGGAGGGGGCTCAGGGCTAGGGCCCAGAGGATTGGGGTGTGGGCTGTGGGGTGGGGCTGGGGATGAGGGGTTTGGGGCATGGGAGGGGGCTCAGGGCTAGGGCCCAGAGGATTGGGGTGTGGGCTGTGGGGTGGGGCTGGGGATGAGGGCTTCATAATGCAGGAGGGGGTTCAGGGCTGGGACAGAGGGTTAGGGTGTGGGGGGTGAGGACTCTGGCTGGGGGTGCGGGATCTGGGGTGAGACTGGGCTGGGGATGAGGATTTTGGGGTGCAGGCAGGCCCAGAGAGGAGGACTATCCCCAGCCCTCTCCCCACTGGCAGCAGTGAGCTCCAGGGGAGGGGCCCTCCTCTCCCCCCCAGCAGCACACTCACCTCGTACCACTGTCACTGCATGTGCTCCTAGGGCCCCTCTCAGGTCCAGGAAGCCCCCTCACCTCCCCCGTGGTGGGTGCCAGGGGGCTGCCATCACATGTGTGCCTCCTCCCCTGCTGCTGCCCCTCACTGTAGCCTCACTGGGGGTGGGGGATGGGGCTGCCCCTTGCCCAGCATGGGGTAGGAGCGGTGACTGTGGGCAGGGGGGCCCCCTGTGCTGGTGGAGGGTCCCGCCAGAAAAGGGAAGAGTCCAAGGCAGAGGGCAGGGGCAGGGGCAGCCTGCCCTGGCACTAGTGGATGGGGAACACCAGGACCCTGTGACTGCAGTTGATGCCAGGAGCCAGCTGAGCGGAGGCAGCATGGAGCTGTAGGGGAGAGGCAGGGATGCGCAGGGACCCGGGGGAGGCATGTGGGGGCAACAGGTGGGGCTGGGGGAGAGACCCCCCCAAACATTGGTGGAGCCAGGCCCCTGGGCCCTGAATATTGCTGGAGCATGAGCATCACGGGCCCATATAACTCGCCGCTCCTGGTTGCATGGCGAACATCTCCATGGGGTAGGATTTTGGAGGCATTTCCTCCCACTGTACCAGGCACCTCACTCACTGTCCAGGTGGCTAACATACTAGATTGTTCTCCTTAGATTGGTCTGGGGCATGATGGGACCCTACCTCTTCACAGGCAATGCCAAGGCTCTTGAGGCACGCCAGTACTTTTGGCCTTCTATTCCTAATGGCTTCTTTCTCACCGTCCGAGATCTCATTGGAAAGCCGAACAGTTTTATCATCCTGTCAAAAATAAAATAAAAGGCCAATAAAATATCTCATTTCCCTCAAGGCTGCCCAGAAGTGGAGATGTGGGGTCTGAGTGCAGATCTCACAAGTCCATCAGAGGTTACCCAGGATTCACTCTTTATATGTTGATCATGCCTGTAGTTAGAAACCTCAGCCAAGGTCAGGGATACAAATGGGCAAAAGAATGACTTCATGATTCACTTAAAGTTCTCAGAAACTTGGTGGAAAAATGGTTTGGGTCAAACCAAATACAAAAATTGTTGAAAGCTTTGTCAAACTCAAAGAAATCTACTTTGGGTCAACCAAAACAAGTTTCTGTATGACAAATAATTTACCTTTCTCAGCTGTGACCTTTTCATAGCTTCTTTCAGATTTCTCCGTAGAGCTCCTGATGATGTGGAATTTTTTCTTCAGTGGCAAAGGGACCCTTCAGGGAGCGCCTCGATGGGAGGACCAAGTCAACCTCAGAAGCTGTTTTCTTCTTTCTGTGGCTGTTTTAAAGAAAAGGAACATTTAGTATAATACCATAGGGACATCAAGTGGGGTTTTCAAAGGCATCTAAGGGAGTTAGGAGCCCAAATCCTACTGAATCTCAGCCTGCAAATGTAAAAGAAAAGAATCTAACATGGAGCTTAGTGGTTTAGAGGTTCCACTTTCCAAACATAAATAAGCAGAGTGAAAAAGGTTAGTGTTGTATCAGGTTCAGATTTAAAATAAAACAAAACAAAACACAAACCCAGTGATAACATTTCTTTCCTGCTACAACAGCAAGTGATGATTGCTCAGGTTCCCAAGCCTGTCCTTCTGATAAAGTTAATTATAATCAAAAATGGAGAAAATTCTTCTTGTTAAGATGCTCTCCAAGAGATCCAGTTGGAAAAGCAGACTCACAGAATCACCAGTGTCTGCCTGCTGGGGGCAGTGTGGTGTCGCTTGCAGGGTTGTGGTTAACAGAAATCAGGATGCACTTGTGCAAAGTTCCCACCTAGCCCCGAGTAGCTGCTGAGTCTCAGTATATATCGTGCTGGGTAGGGATTGGGCTACTCCATTATCTATCATCATAGCTCTGCATTATTATTAACCCAATGATCCAGGACCACAAGTAATAATGAGTACACAATGGCAGTCGGAGCACATGGGTACAGGAGCGGCGCCAGGATTTTTGCCACCCTAGGCGGCAGCGCTCCTCCTCTGAGCATTCGGCAGCGGGGGTCCTTCTGCTCCGCATCTTTGGGGCACTTCAGCAGCAGGTCCCGGAGCGAGTGAAGGACCCACCGCCAAATTTCCTCTGAAGACCCAGAGCGGAAGGACCCCCAGCCCCCGAATTTCCACCGAGGGTGGCAAAATGCCTCCCCCCAAAACCTGCCGCCCTCGGCGACCGCCTAGGGTCGCCTAGTGGAAGCGCCGGCCCTGCATGGGTAACTGCTAGAGCTGGTTGTGCAAATTCTGATGAGAGATACTTTTGCTGAAATTTGCCACTTTGTCAAAATAAGAACATTTAGTAGAATGTGGCCACTTTCAGAACTTCCCGGTTTCCTGCCAACTCGCCGATCCAGCTCCTCAACATGGAGCAGAATGAGCTGCTGGGGGGCCTGGGCCTTCAGGCTCCTGGAGCTACATTGACAAAGGGACATAGGTATTGTGAGGTTGATTTAGGTACCTGGAAAATCCCTGGGATTCGCAAAGCCTGAATTGGGAGAGAGATGCCTCAGAATGGGATCCACAAAAGCTAGCCAATGGGAGGGCGTGTCCTAAACACTGTCCCTCTGTGGGAGTTCGGTGCCTGTCTTTGCTTAAAGACTGGTCTTTAGGCCTATGCAAGGCAGCTTAAATTGACCTAATTCTGTAAGTGTCTACTCTAAATTGTTGCTCCCGCAGATTCAACTTGCCGTTACACTGACTTAATAACTCCATCTCCCCAAGAGGCAGGGCTTTGGTAGACATAGTTAGGGCAGTGCAGTGTCAGTGTAGACACTTCATTGCTTATGTTGACTTTAGTGACCTCCAGGAGGTGTCCCACAATGCTCCACTGTAACTGTTCTGGCAACCATTTTGAACTCCGCTGCCTGACCGCCAGGTACAGAGGTATATGCCCCTCCTCTTTTCAAACCCCACAAATTTCCTGTTTGTGCCAATTGGAAAACTTATTTAGTGACTGCCCATGCCAGTTCCATTCTGCAAATGTGCTCCTGCCTGGAGTAAACAGGAGGTGGTTGATCTAGCTACGTGGGAAGAATAGGCAGTGCAAGCACAGCTCCGATCCAGCCATAGAAACATCAATATCTACTTGCTGATTGCTGGGGGCATGGGGGAGAAGGGCTACACGAGGGACCTGCAGCAGTGCTGTGTGAAAGTTAAGGATCTGTGGCAGGTGTAGTAGTAGCCAAGGGAAGCTAACAGTCAATCTGGGGCAGAGCCACAGACACGCCACATTTACAAAGAGCTGCATGGCATTCTCAGTGGTGATCCCACCACCACCCCAGAAGGCCCCATGGATACTTCGGGGGAGCTGGAGTGAACAGTGAGGAGGAGGTGTTGGACAAGGAAGAGGAGGAGTATGGGGGACAGGCGACTAGGGGATCCTGTGGTGCATTGAGCCAGGCCATGTTTTTTACTCCAGAGCAGTCAAGTCAATCCCTATAGTCCAGCAGAGGTGAGCCTGATGGAAGGAAGGAACCTGTGGTAAGTGTGCAGTTTGCTTTGATATTACAGGGGCACATCTGCTCATTTACGCTTTTTTAATCATGCTAGAAGAGAGAGTAAAATAACCAACAGAGGCAGAGTCACTATCTGCTTCTCATTCCCCTGTACAGTTATGCAGAGGGGGCCCTGCAAAACAGTTTGTTTACGTGCACTGGGATGTGCTGTGAATCCTCCACAGAGAACTCGAGGAAACTGTCCTGGAGGTAGTCTGTAATCCTCTGCTGCAGGTTTCTGGGGAGGGTGGCCTTATTTCTTCTACTGCGGTAAGACAATTTCCCATGCTACTCAGCATTACTTCAGCAGGCACCATTGCAGCATGCAAGCTAGCAGCATACAGACCAACTCTGCAGCTGGATGCATGCAGGAGCTATTCTCTTTCACCCTCCATTACTCTCAGCTAAAATCAGCACTGCCTGTAGAAAATGGTTCTAGTATTCAGTTCAATTGTCCTATCCGCATATTCTCATGCCCGTGAGATACCCCCTCCCTTATTGTCCCAACTCTCCCACTTTCCCCTGGGCCATATGCACCATGGCTGGGATTGCCTCTGTGCTCTATGAATCCCAAGGAGAGGTGAGAATGTGGTGTTTGCAACTTGTGTGGATCAAGGGGAGTGAGTTCAATACACCAAGCTTCCATTTATCTTGTGAATACACTCACAATAGTACCTCTGTGCATTGTTTCTTTTGCAGCTGGAAATATTGCTATCAGGGTCTTTCCATCCTCACCAGCAGAGCGGCTCAGCCAGATAAGGAGGAGAAGGAAGAGGATGCGGGATGGCATGTTCCAAGAGATCCTGAAAGCCTCTGGTGCTTTGCATACCAATCACAGGGCTTGGAGGATCATCCTTGTGGACACAATGGTCAGGGATATAGTGGAGAGGAGAAAAGCACAGGAAAAGGAGAGAGACCTGCAGCAGGAGATGCTTGCACTGCTCAAGTGGCAAACAGACATGATGGAGACTCTTGTTGAACTTCAGGTGCAACAGACCTATGTGCGCCTCCTTCTGCAGCCCATAGAGAACTGCATTCCAGGACCTCCCTACACAGCACCACACACAATCCACGTGGCATCTGGGGCTGCTGCTCTACCCCTGCCACTTCACCCCAGGGGACCAAGCAGACAATTACAGCCGCACATGCACTGACCTGTGAGAGACACGGTTGGTGTACATGTTTGTGAAATGGAAATGACTATTCTTTCCCCTTCAAAGCTTTTTTCCCCTGTATTTATCAAGTTTCATTTAGTTACAAATATGTCTGTTTGCAGAGGTTTGGAATAAAAGTCTAGTTATGGAAACCTAATTCTTCTTTATTAGTTCACAGCATATCCTGGCTGGGTCTGACATCATTCAGAGATAATAGCAATAGGTGCATTTGCAATGTTATATTACTACACACGCAGCACTCATTACAAGGTTCATGCAAGGTCCCCCCAAGCCATTTAATCCTATCATATTGGTTCTGTGAGGTTAGCCTTTGCAGAACCAGATATGGAGCATGTTATCTGATGGCAGGGAATACTTGGGGCAGAGGGATACAGGGGCCCAGACTTCTCTGGTTAAGCAGAATGTGGTCCCAAAGGCCAGTATGCTACCTGGCCAAATGGCAGAGATTGTGAGCGTGGGCAAAAGCAACTTCCTCATACAACTAGCTAAAATCCATGTGGTTTGGGAAGGTTTGGAAAGAGTTTTGACTGGGGGAGTAATGGAACACCTCCTAGTCAACCTGCTCCTTGGTATTGTTTTTTTCCGTGTCGCTCAGGTTAAAATATTTGCCAGCAGCAGGAGGGAGTTTTATGCTGGGACCCCCAAGGGAAAGGGTAAGGTCTCAGGAACTGCTGAGAGAATGGGAGAGAGTCTCCTTGATTCTTCTGCAGCTGGGGGAAGCCACATGCTTCCAGGTGGGAGTGTGGTTGAGACCAGCTCCTGCACTGCAGCTGGAGGCAACACCACATCAGGAAGGGATGGAGATGTAATGCCTGCCAAGGAGAGAATTGTCCAGGTTGTTAGCTGCCAGCAGGTTGCAGCTGAACCAGTTGCAAAAACGGGTCTAGGGAGCAGAGAGAAACGTGTCCCAGAGGAGAGCCCAGAGAAGGGGCAGGGAGGTCTAGATTAGATATTAGAAGAAAAACTATTTCACTAGGAGGGTGGTGAAGCACTGGAATGGGTTCCCTAGGGAGGTGGTGGAATCTCCTTCCTTAGAGGTTTTTAAGGCCCAGCTTGACAAAGCCCTGGCTGGGATGATTTAGTTGGGGTTGATCCTGTTTTGAGCAGGGGGTTGGACTAGATACCTCCTGAGGTCCCTTCCAACCCTGAGATTCTGTGAGTCTATGATTAACAACACTGCAGTGGTGCAGCTGTTTTGTCTGCTTCACTAAAGGCCAAATTATTCCCAATTATGTGGTGTTCTTGCTTCCAGGTTTTGGTGGCGGAAGATGACTGTGGTTATGTCAAGTCCGGTTCTTTCGTAACAGACCCAAACAACACCTGTGTGAATCAGCCATAGCTGCATTGGAGTGCATGAGCCAGAGGCCCAACTGGTGTGAATTGGCTTCTCTTTTCAGAAGCTGAGGATCTGGCCCACATATTAACAGGTCCCTGGGGAAGTACATCAATGACCCACCTCTGAGATAGTCTTCACCAGGCCATATATTGCATTGTGTGCGGTTCTGTCCACACACCAGCAGTGTGCTCTGCTTAGCTTTCTGAACATACATTATTGTGTCTGTGGGTGTCAACTATGGATTTTCATTTACATTTTTTCTGTTTGAAGAATTGTGTGTGTTTGTGTGTGTGTATGTATGAGAGAGGGGGAATTACTGCCTCCTGCTGGAGAGGACACAACCTGGCCAAGAATGCTACAAGAACCCCATAAAGGCAGCCCCTAGAAATGAACACAATTTACAACTGATGTGAAGTTCTTTATTGCAGTCAAAGGAAGAAATTTCCCTTTCAGTCAAAGGGCACTAGCACAATCTTGTACAAATATCTCCCTTCAGCAACCCTACTCTCCAGCACAACACAGAAAATGACACACATTGTCCATGAATGCCTGTTGACTAGGTTCAACAGTAGCCTAGAACAACTGCATCACGCCACTGAAGATGCCATCACATGGCTAGATGACAACGCACACGACAATAAAAAATACTCTGCAGCAAAGAAAAGCCTCCCCATCCAGCTGCTCTGAGCCCTGCCTCAGACAAACACACTGAATGACAAAGTGTGGATTTCCCAGCCCCCAGGCTAGCAAAGATCACTCCTGGGAGAACTGATTCACAGAGCAAGCTGACCAGAAAAATTATTTTGACCTTTCAGAATTATTGAGAAAACTCTTCCTAATTCTAGACAGGCAGAACATAGATTTCCATTGTAATAGGGTGTTAATACCCAAAAGAGGAGGGCTATAGGTTGTAATATGCAATGTGGACAACAGAGGGCGAGGGGTGGGGAGGAGTTGCTGCACTGCATAAGTGGCACTAGAGCAGGGGTGGGTAAACTTTTTGGCCCGAGGGTCACATCGGGGTTGCGCAACTGTATGGAGGGCTGGGTAGGGAAGGCTGTGCCTCCCCAAACAGCCTGGCCCCTGCCCCCTATCCGCCCCCTCCCACTTCCCAACCCCTGACTGCCCCCTTCAGAACCCCCAGCCCATCCAACCCCCCTGCTCCTTGTCCCCTGACTGCCCCCTCCTGGGACCCCCACCCCCTATCCAACCCCCCTGCTCCCAGTCCCCTGACTTCCATGACCCCTATCCACCCCCCCACCCCCTGAGAGCCCCCTGGGACTTCCACCCCCTACCCAACCGCCCTCTGCTCCTCATTCCTTGACCACCCCCTCCTGGGACTCCCCACCCCTAACTGCCCCCCAGGATCCCACCCCCTTATCCAACCCCCCTGCTCTCTGACTGCCCTTCCAACCCCATCCACATCCCCGCCCCCTGACAGGCCCCCCGGGACTCCCACTCCCAACCTTCCCTGACCCCCATCCCCTGACCACTCCCCCCGAGAACCTCCACCCCATTCACCCACCCCCTTGCCCCTGACTGCCCCCCAGCACCCCCTGCTCCATTACCCAACACCCCCCCACTCCACACCCCCTTACCAGCAGCAGGAGCTCGCAGACGCAACACCCAGCCAGAGCCAGCCATGCTCCCCATGCTGCTGAGTGGGAGCAGTGGGCCAGAGCACAGCCCGTGCAGTGGCATGACTGCGGGGGACGGGGGAAAGCGGGGGAGGGGTTGGAGACTAGGCTCCCCGGCCGGAACCTCAGGGGCCGGGCAGGATGGTCCTGTGGGCCAGATGTGGCCCATGGGCCATAGTTTGCCCACGTCTGCACTAGAGGAACCATAAGGTGTGGGGTGGGGAAGGGGCGGCTATACTGTCTAATGGCCACTGTGGGCAGCAGAAGGTGAGGGTGGGGAAGGAGCGGCTGTTCTGTATAATGGGCACTAGGGGCAGCAGAGGCCAGGGGTGGGGGAAAGGCAGCTATACTGTATAGTGGGCACTAGGGGCAGCAGAGGGTGGGGGAGGGGCAGTTATACTGTATAGTGGGAACTAGGGGGCAGCAGAGGGGGTGGAGCAGGGAAGGGGCAACTGTACTATATAATGGACACTGGGTCAGTAGCAGGTGATTTAAGACATTATCAAAAGAGCAATATTTTAGTTTATAGATTATTCTGTCAGTCAATGTTTAAGTCCAGATATGCCTAGTATCATCCTCTGTGATCTCCTGCCAAGTAACTCACAGAATCTGATCCAGCAATTCCTACCTCTAACACACAGCCCCTGTTTCACCTCAACCAGAACTTTCAGAAAGACAGCTGTGTCCCTTTGGAGACCCCAATGATGGGAAAGGCACCTGGGCTTGAGCTCAGTTATCCCCATGCTTAATTACCCTCTCTTAAAATTTTCCACTTCATTTCTAGCATGAATCAGTCTATCTCAGTGTCCAGTCACTGGGTCTCATTCTGAGTTTTTGCTGTCTGATTAGAAAGGTCTCTGACTATTCAAAATCATATCCCCACATAGGCTCCTAGAGGTCATGATCAAGACAGCTGTTAACCTTCTCTTGCATAAACTACATAGAGTGATCTTTTTTTAACTCTCACTCTAAGGCCTGGTCTACCCTGGGGGGGGGGGGTGTCGATCTAAGGTACACAACTTCAGCTACGTGAATAGCGTAGCTGAAGTCGAAGTACCTTAGCTCGAATTACTTACCCGTCCTCACGGCGCGGGATCAACATCCGTGGCTCCCCCGTCGACTCCGCTACCGCCACTCACTCCGGTGGAGTTCCAGAGTCAACGGGAGCACATTCGGGGTTCAATATCATGTCTAGATGAGATGCGATATAGCGAACTCCGAGAAATCGATTGCTACCCGCCGATCCGGCGGGTAGTGAAGACGTTCCCTAAGGCATTTTTTTTCCAGACCAGAGTATCATCCTATTGTTTTCCTTTGTGGTAACATCCTTTTCAAGATGGGTATATTGGAACTGGACACCGTATCCAGTAGTGTTCTCATTACTAACATTGTGCACATCAGTAATACCACCTCCCTGCTCATCGTGGATATATCCCTCCTCAGGGCCGGCTCCAGGATTTTGCTGCCCCAAGCAGCCAAAAAAAAAAAAAAAAAGCCGCAATCACAATCTGCGGCAATTCGGCGGGATGTCCTTCACTCTGAGTGGGAGTGAGGGACCCTCTGCCGAATTGCCGCCAAATACCTGAACATGCCGCCCAGCTCTGGAGTGACCGCTCCAAGCACCTGCTTGCTAAGCTGGTGCCTGGAGCCAGCCCTGTCCCTCCTTATACATCCAAGGATCATGTTATCTCTCAGCTACCGTATCACATTCACACTGTTATACCTCATCCATGCCCATGGTATCAGGGCACTTGGAAATCTCATCTGACATCTGCAATCTAAATAACATATCAGACTTTGTACTGATAAGGAGACAATGGTCGCTTTGTTTTATTTTAAGCAAAGCACGAGACCATAACTCTGTTAGCTAAGCTCTGTTAGTGACTATTACGTGTGTGGTAATATCTTTTATTGCACTGAGTTCTGTTGGTGAGAGAGCAAGCTCAAAGATTTCAAAAAGCTCTGTGTAAGCTCAAAAGCTTGTCTCTCTCACTTACAGACGTTAATATGTTGTATTGGACCACCTTTTCTCTCTACTATCCAGGGACCAACACATCTGCAAGTCAGTATACAACAATTATTTTTGACCCCAGCTTTTTCAAGGGAAAAAAACAATACTTGATCTATTTACTTGGTAGATTTCAGAGTAGCAGCCGTGTTAGTCTGTATCCGCAAAAAAAACAAGAGTACTTGTGGCACCTTAAAGACTAACAAATTTATTTTAGCATGAGCTTTCGTGAGCTAAAGCTCACTTCTTCGGATGCATCCGAAAGCTCATGCTAAAATAAATTTGTTAGTCTTTAAGGTGCCACAAGTACTCTTGTTTTTTTTACTTGGTAGAGAAATAGAAGATGGATCAATTTTAAACCCTCTTTTTTCTATCCTTTCCTTCTGCGCTTGGTTCACTCTAGCCATATAAGACTGTATGAGCAGCTGTCATAAACAGATAGTTAAGGGTTAATGCCTCTTTTACCTGCAAAGGGTTAAAAAGTTCACCTAGCCTAGCTGACACCTGACCAGAGGAACCAATGGGGGAACAAGATGTTTCAAAAGGAAGGAGGGAAGTTTCCTTTGTTTAGAGTCAGTTTCAGTTTCAGACGGAGTGGAAAAGATCAAGGAACCAGCCTCTTATCAGAGTAGTAAGTTTTAGAAAGGAATAAATAGGTTGATGTTTATTTTCTTTTGTAATTTGTCTTTGTGCAATTAGGGGAGTAATCAAATTTGGGTATTCTTGTGTGTACTAAGGTTTTTGCCCAGGGGAACATCCCGTGTTTTAAATCTGTTTTCTGTGAGATCAGCTTGTATGGTCTCCCAGAGGTTTTTTTCTTTTATCTTTCTTTTCTTTAATTAAAAGCCTTCTTTTTAAGAACCTGATTGATCTGGACTAACCAGGGATTGGGGGGCGAGGAAGACAGGGGGAAGGAGTAATTCTTCCTTGTTTTTGAGATCCAAGGGAATTGGATCTGGACTCACCAGGGAGTGAGTCTCTCAAGGCTACCCAGGGAGGGGAAGGTTTTGGGGGGGAAGACAGAGTTTTCCAGATAACTCAGAAATCTGGATGGTGACAGCGAAACCAGATCTAAGCTGGTAGTTAAGCTTAGAGGTGTTCATGCAGGTCCCCACATCTGTACCCTAAAGTTCAGAGTGGGGGTGAAACCTATGACAGCAGCGAGGTGACTTTACCTGCATATACAGCATTGGTGGGACCGATGCTGCATACTGTGAATACTGCATCCAATTCTGGGGTCCATCTTCTGAAAAGGATGTTGAAAAATGGAAGGAGGTGCAGAAAAGAACCACAGAAGTGGTCTAAGGACTGAAGATAATGCCAGACAGTGACACAATTGAAGATCTTGGTCCGTTAATTGATCTTTAAGAAGATTGACAGGTGACTTGATTACAGTGTATAAGAATCTACATGGGGAGAAAAGACTGGATATTCAGTGTCTCTTTAATCTAGCGGAGAAAGGCAGAGCAAGAACCAACGACTGGAAGATAAAGCTAGATCATTCAAATTAGAAATAAGGCACCAGTTTTTAATGGTGAGGATGAGGAATCATTGGAAGAAATGATCAAGGGGAACAAACTCCACCTTCTCCATCTCTGGCTGGTTCCAATCAAGACTAGACACCTTTGTGGAAGGTGCTTTATCCAAACAGAAGTGATTGGGGTCAGGGCCAGGGGAAATGGGTGAAATTCTATGGCCTGTGTTATACAGGAGGTCAGGCCAGATGATGAAATGGCCCGTTCCGGCTTTAAAATGTATAAATCTAGGAATTGTTCTGGTGGGAGGCAGGGCCGGCTCTGGCTTTTTTGCCATGCCACCTGCTGGGAGGGCTCCATGCTGCTCTCGCCTGCAGGTGAATTGAAGGTCAGTGGGGAGGGAAGGACGCGGGCTGCCCTGCTGGGCTTGCTGCAGACCTGGCACTGGCTGAGGGAGGTGGAGCACGCAGCCAGCTCCCAGCAAAGCGCTCCGCTCCTCCACGCTGCCGCCCCCTACAGGGCAGCCAGAGCGGCAAACCGGAAGAAAAAGGGCGGCCATGCCACCCTAGGATTGGACAGAAACCGCCCCTTAGAATCTGCTGCCCCAAGCACGAGCTGGTGCCTGGAGCCAGGCCTGGTAGGAGGCAATTCATGGAGAGTGGTTCAGAGTGTGAAACACACCAGCTCTACAGGGTGCAGAAGAGATGCATCAAGGCAAGGAATGGTCTCAAATTTCCCTATGAGAGAGACAGTGGATCCCACTCCAAAACTACTTTCTGGAGAGATCCCCCACTCAAAACTGCTTTGTAAATCACCTTCCAGCATGTGCTCCCATCTCTCTCGTAGACGATTCCCGGAGGTTTATGAGTCTGCCAGATGGGGGACCTGAGCTGGGATTTTGAAAGGAGCCTTCCAGAGTTAGGTGCCCAAATCCCACAAGAGCTCCTCTAACTCCCTTGGGCCCCTTTGCAAGTCCCAGCTCTAGTTCTCCAGCTGTAGCAGCTCATGCACTTGGTTCCAATGGATTCTAAGTATCCCACAGGGGACGCAGGTAGTGCTGGTCAGATGGTCACCCAGCTTTGCACAGCACAAGATGCTGAATGTTGCTTTGTCACAATCGTGTCCTCTCATCCCAGCCTCTTTATTTTATTCCCCTTTAAAGAGACACGTTTAAATGAGCAGAGATCCTGAGCCTCATTCTCTACAAGAACTGACCCAACCCCTCTCAGCTGCTTTGCATTTTGAAATTCTGTTCTCAGAGGAGCCACAGTGGGGTCTGCTGAGCCCTCTGCTCGAAATTCTAGGTGACGTTTTTTTCCTAAAAGCAGCAAAGAATCCTGTGGCACCTTATAGACTAACAGACGTGAATCCTGATTTCCAGCCCCACCACCACACTAACCCACTACTCTCCCCTCCCGTCCCCGAGCTGGGGATAGAGACCAGGAGTCATGACTCCCAGCTGCTCCAGATGTAGCCACTTGAATTCAGGAGAACATCAGCTGACCCTGAAGCTCAATATTACAGAACCCTCTGCACCTGACCCCAGCTGGATCATCAACTCACCTTGTCCTGGGGCTGGGACTACCAAACGAGAGATGGATTCATATCTCTGCTGAGATGAAAAACACTGATCATCCTGCTTTGGTGTCTATTATATAGAGCAGAAGCGGGCAAGTGGCCAGGGAGATATGGGAGATGACATTAAGCAAACAAAGCCAGTCACAAGAAGTTCCTAGGAACTGGGAGTAAAAGGAAATAACCTTCCAAATGGGTTGGGGAGAAGAATTGTTAGGCGTGTTTGTCAAGATGTGGGCTTTAAGCAGCACTGCCAATGCCCCTTAATCTCAAGCCATACTTCCTGCTGGCCATGCCCTGGGCTCTCCCCGCTTTGCCGCTGCCCCTCACTCCCAATCTTCAGCCACCTACTAGCCCAGCCCCTTGTTGCCTCCTGCCACAACCATTCCAGAAGCCCTCTGACCTGACCCTCAGTCCTCTGTCCCCACACACAACTCTGCTAGTGCCCCCTAATGTCTGACTCTGAGAACTGTTTCCATTCATTACATGGCTGTGTGCTGAGGGATCCCCCAGAGAAGGGTATTCCCTTGTGATGCAGCAGTGGGTGGGACAAGTGAAGGCATGGTCCCGGCCCAGTTCCCTCTCCTCTAGCCCCCACTGCCTGCCTCAGCAACCCAATGAAATCCACTGGGTCTTTCCTGTGGCTGTGCATCAAGCCCTACAGAGACAAAGGGAGCATGATTTAAACCCCATTTAGCTCAGAAGAGGACGAGGTGAAGAGCCGAGTGGAGAAGGAAATGCTCATGAGGACAGCAGAGCACACCCGGGAGACCTGTACCTCATCAGCCATTAAGGCCAGAGGTGCCAAGACAAAATCTTCAGCCCAGCCCCTCACCCCCGGCTCTGGTCTGTCGTACAGGGGTACTGGGCCTAGAGCTCAGGGCTTGGTTTGTAAACCAGGGCTCATGGCTTTGATTCCCACTGGGCTAAGGGGTTCAGCTCTCAAGGAGTTCACTTCTCAGCACTGATGGGCTGGAGACATATGTAAGCAGAGTCAGGATGAGCCCTACCCTGACATCTGGTGGTACATTATGAGGAGTGGGCAAAGGAATTTTAGGAATGTGCATTTGCATTGGTAAACCCACTCCACTTAGCATAACACACAGCAGCATGGGAAGGTTATTTTCACACTGTGGAATCCCCAATTTCTTTGTTATTGGGGCAGGAAGGAAAAAAAAGTGCTGTTACCTTAATTATGTGAATGAGGAACTATGAGACTGCTTTATGACAGAAATGACTCAACCTACATTAAATAGTACTTGCTAGACAAGGGACAGGGGTTCCAAAACCCAGTGAAGGGAGAGAGGTTGGGGACTGGTGTGTGTACCTGATGGTATGGGCCCCTTTTGAGGGCCTGGAACACCAATTGCACTTCCTCCTCTCTCCACTGTTAAAGAGCAGAGCTAATTTTGAATCCTTTAGGAGTCCATCTAGAGGTTGCTGACCTGAATTCACGTTGGGCCATGTGGCACTGGGGCTCTCCTACTACAAGTTGAAATCACTAAGAGCTGAGAACACTGAGTGCTGTGTTAAGTAGTGGGCGAGCCTGAAGATCTATCACCAAGCAGCTGGCAGAGCGGAGCAGTCTGCAGCACGTTGGGCAGCCCATGGAGCAGTGTGGAGCGGTTTGCGGGGACGGCTGACGTGGTTCACGGGTCTGCTGAAGGAGCGGCACAGCTGGTGGAGTGGAGCCAGTCGTGGTGAAGGCTGCAGCAGAACTCCACGGAGAAGCGGGGCAGTTGGCCCTGGCCCACGTAAGGTGTCCCTTAGCACCTTGTGTGCGTGACCCCCCCCCATTTCCACCCAGGCTGGGGGGGGTAAAACTCTGTAGATAAACTTTTTAACTCTGGGGTGGCACTGACCAGAGACTGAGACTTTTGGGTTGTTGGACTTTGGGGTGATTGGACTTAAGACCCTAAGGACAGTGCCAAATGTACTTGGAGGTGGGTTTTGCTTATGGTGTGTGTATAGTCCTGTTTGTGGTGTCTCTCCAACGTGATGCCGCATTGTTTCCCTCCTTTATTAAAAGGATTTTGCTACACTCAGACTTCGTGCTTGCGAGTGGGGAAGTATTGCCTCCTAGAGGCGCCCGGGGGGGTGGTAGGTAATTGTCCCAGGTCACTGGGTGGGGGCTCGAGCCGGTTTTGCATTGCGTTATTGAAACGGAACCCCTGGATACTGAACCCGGCCCTTGTTGCTGCCAACTTAGAGGGGCAGAAGGGTTACATTTTTGGGGGCTCGTCCGGGATCCCTGGTTCAGTACCCCTCGCAAGCACCTGTTGAGTGTTCCACTGTATTGGGAAACAATTGTGTTTATATTTTGAGGGAATTACTGTTTGTATAATGGCTAATATGTCGGGTTTGTTGGGCCCCAGTCCTGCAGCCCCTAGCTCAGGGGCGGCAGCCTCAGCCAATGATTGGGCACAAGCACTGAGGCATATATTGGAAAAGATTGTGTTGGCCTATGCTACGTCAAACTCTTGTCGTAAGTTAAGGTTATTTGCTGGGGAAGAGGAGTTTGAACCCTGGTTGGAGCATACCACTGAAATGCTGCGGGAGTGGGCCGTACCTGATGTAGAAAAGCGAAGTCAGTGTGAAGGACTGCTTAGAGGCCCTTGATAATACCTTTGGGAGCGTAGAGAGCCCTGAAGATAGTTACTGTAAATTCCTTGATTCCCGACAGGAAAGGGGTGAGAAAATTTCAGCCTATATACAGAGGCTGGAGAGACTACTTCAGAGAGCTGTTATGAGGGGAGCAGTGACTGCTGAGCAGATGGATCAGATGGATCAGACCAGATGGATCAGACCAGACTGGCTCAAGTTGTAAGAGGGACTCAGTATCAGAACCCGATCCTACTTCATCTCCGACTAAGAGAACGGCAGGAACATCCCCCAAGTTACTCCCAGCTGATAAAGGAGGTCAGGGAAGAGGAAGAAAGGCAGGCTGCCAGCGAGTGTTGGGAAGCCCAAACATTGGAACCAGGCAGCACAATGCCACTGCAAATGGCCAGTGTACTGATGGTGAGCACCACAGAGGAACTTGCCCAACAAATGCAGGTCCTGACGGAACGGATAGCTGAGCTGCAAAGCACCATTGACCGAGCTAAGATTTCCAGGAATAAGGAGCCTCAGACTGTGACAATGGAGAAGTCAGTATCTAGAGCCACTATCGCACCCTGGCGAAGGGGGAAAGGACAATTCTTTTGCTACCGGTGTGGTCAGGATGGGCACAGTGCTGCTAACTGCCATAAGGAAGAGAACCCTTCCTTAGTGTATGAAAAGCTGAGGATCAGTTGGGAGAGACGCAGTAGCTGTCAGAAGGTCTGGGAATGGAGACCACCTAGGCCTACAGGATTTGAAGATTCCCCCAGAAGAGACCGTCCAGCTGGAATCCCTGCAGGACTGATAGGGCCTCGAGCAGAGGTCATGGTGAGGATTGAAGGGGTGGAGTGTAAAGCCGTGCTTGACACTGGATCTCAAGTGACTATTATATTTCAGTCATTCTACCAACAGATGCTTAGGCACCTGCCTGTACAGCCACTGACTGGCATTGGTCTGTGTGGCCTCAGCATGGATGAATACCCCTACCAAGGGTATGTCATAGTGCACCTGGAATTCCCAGAGGAGGTTGCTGGGGTAAGGGAAGAGGTAGACACAGCTGCCTTAATATGCCCTGACCCTAAAGGGACCTCTGATGTGTCTGTGCTGATAGGGACCAACTCCAGTCTCTTCAAGGTGCTCGCGGATTACTGCAGACGACGGGCTGGGGACCAGTACCTGAGTACCCTGATGATCCATACGCTTTGTGCTGAAGCTTATAGGAAGATTGAGAGCGCTAAAAAGGAGACATCTGAGCTACCGATTGGGGCACTGAAGTACATGGGCACAACCCCCTTAGTAGTGCCCGCAAGGACAGAGCAAGAGGTGCTTGTCATGAGTACCAGGCTGAAAGGCAGTAAAGGGGCATTAGCAATGATAGAGCAGCCAGTTGAAGGAGAGCTCCCGGAAGGAGTGCTGGTCCCCAGTGGAGTCATAACCCTACCTGCTGAAGCCCAGGAAAAGGTGACTATACTGATTGCTAATGAAACAAGTCGAGATGTTGTTGTGAAGCAAGGACAAAAGATAGCAGACCTCTTCGAGCCTGAATCAATTGTGAAACCCCAGTGCGAGACTCAAGTTCCGACAATAGACCCAGCAAAGTTTGACTTTGGAGATTCACCATTGTCGGAGGAGTGGAAAGATCGCCTCAGGAGGAAACTTTGTGAAAGACCCAAGGTGTTCTCACTGCATGAGTGGGATGTGGGATGTGCAAAAGGAGTAGAGCACAACATCAGACTACATGACTCCCGACCTTTCAGAGAGAGATCTAGGAGGCTTGCTCTCTCCGAGATGGAAGATGTGCGACAACATCTTCAAGAGCTGGCTGCAAATGGCATCATTACAGAGTCCCGCAGCTCATACGCCTCACCCATTGTGGTGGTCCGTAAAAAGAATGGGAAAATCCGGATGTGTATTGACTACCGCACCCTAAACCGCCGTACTGTGGTTGATCAGTACACAATGCCTCGAGTCCAAGATGCCTTAGACTGTTTGCTGGGAAGCCAGTGGTTCTCTGTGTTGGATCTTCGGAGTGGATACTACCAGATCCCTCTGGGTGAAGAAGATAAGGAGAAGACAGCCTTCATCTGCCCATTAGGGTTTTATCAGTTCGAACGCATGCCCCAAGGGATTTCTGGAGCACCTGCCACATTTCAACGTCTTATGGAGAAAGTTGTGGGAGACATGAATTTACTGCAAGTGTTAGTTTATTTGGATGACTTGATTGTGTTTGGAAGAACTTTGGAAGAGCATGAAGAAAGACTTCTTAAAGTGCTTGATAGGTTGGAGGATTATGGTTTGAAGCTTTCAATTGACAAATGTCAGTTCTGCAGGACCTCGGTGAAGTATGTGGGCCACATCGTATCCCAAGAGGGTGTGAGTACTGATCCTGATAAAATAGAATCATAGAATCATAGAATCATAGAATTCAAGATCAGAAGGGACCATTATGATCATCTAGTCTGACCTCCTGCAAGATGCAGGCCACATTAGCCGATCTACCCACTCTTTTAGCAAGCGACCCCTGCCCCATGCTTCGGAGGAAGGCGAAAAACCTCCAGGGACACTGCCAATCTGCCCTGGAGGAAAATTCCTTCCCGACCCCAAATATGGCGGTCAGCTGAACCCCGAGCATGCGGGCAAGACTCTCTAGCCATACCCTCTGAAAGAGGTTAAGAATATCATATCATTGACCCAATTTGACCCAATTAAGTACCAGTTTGGCACTTAATTGACCTATTGACTAAGCCCGTTATCCTATTATACCATCTCCTCCATAAACTTATCTAGCTTGATCTTAAAGTCATGGAGGTCCTTCGCCCCTACTGTTTCCCTCGGTAGGCTGTTCCAGTATTGCACTCCCCTGATGGTTAGAAACCTTCGTCTAATTTCAAGCCTAAATTTCCTGACTGACAATTTATATCCGTTTGTCCTCGTGTCTACATTAGCACTGAGCTGAAATAATTCCTCTCCTTCCCTGGTATTTATCCCTCTGATATATTTAAAGAGTGCAATCATATCTCCCCTTATCCTTCTTTTGGTTAAGGAAAACAAACTGAGCTCCTCAAGTCTCCTGTCATACGACAGGCCTTCCATTCCTCGGATCATTCTAGTGGCCCTTCTTTGTACCCGTTCCAGTTTTAACTCATCCTTCTTAAACATGGGAGACCAAAACTGCACACAATACTCCAAATGAGGTCTCACCAACGCCTTATATAACGGGACTAGCACTTCCTTATCCCTACTAGAAATACCCCGCCTTATGCAACCCAAGACCGCATTAGCTTTTTTAACGGCCACATCACATTGCCTACTCATAGTCATCCTACGATCAACCAGGACTCCCAGGTCCTTCTCCTCCTCCGTTACTTCCAACTGGTGCGTCCCTAGCTTATAACTAAAATTCTTGTTAGTCATCCCTAAATGCATAACCTTACACTTCTCACTATTGAATTTCATCCTGTTACTAATACTCCAGTTTACAAGGTCATCCAAATCTCCCTGGAGGATATCCCGATCCTTCTCCGAATTGGCAATACCTCCCAACTTGGTGTCGTCCGCAAACTTTATCAGCCCACTCCTACTCTTGGTTCCCAGGTCAGCAATAAATAGATTGAATAAAATAGGACCCAATACCGAACCTTGAGGAACTCCACTGGTAACCCCCCTCCAACCCGACAGTTCCCCTTTCAGTACTACCCTCTGCAGTCTCCCCTTTAACCAACTCCTTATCCACCTCTGGATTTTCATTTCGATCCCCATCTTTTCCAATTTAACCAATAATTCCTCATGCGGTACCGTATCAAACGCCTTACTGAAATCCAGATATATTAGATCCACCGCATTTCCCTTGTCTAAAAAATCTGTTACTTTCTCAAAGAAGGAGATCAGATTGGTTTGGCACGATCTACCTTTCGTAAATCCATGCTGTAATCTATCCCAGTTGTCATCGGCCTCCTGCTCCTTAACCACTCTCTCTTTCAAAATTTTTTCCATTACTTTGCATACTACAGATGTTAGACTAACAGGCCTGTAGTTACCCGGGTCACTTTTTTTCCCCTTCTTGAATATAGGAACTACATTAGCTAATCTCCAGTCCAACGGTACAATCCCCGAATTTAGAGATTTATTAAAAATCATCGCTAACGGGCTAGCAATATCACTCGCCAATTCCCTTAATATTCTAGGATGCAGATTATCCGGGCCCCCCGATTTACTTCCGTTAAGCTGTTCAAGTTTGGCCTCCACCTCAGATACCGTAATGTCTACCCCCATATCTTCATTCCCATCGGTCCCTCTATCACTATTCCTTAGCCCTTCATTAGCCTCATTAAAGACCGTGGCAAAATATTCATTCAGATATTGTGCCATTCCAAGATTATCCCTAATCTCCACTCCGTTTAAAGTTTTAAGCGGTCCCACTTCTTCCTTCTTGGTTTTCTTCCTATTTATATGGGTAAAAAACCTTTTGCTATTGGTTTTAATCCCCTTCGCTAGGTCCATCTCCACCCGTCGCTTTGCCTTTCTCACTGCATCCCTACACCCTCTGACCTCAATAAGGTAGGTTTCTTTGCTGATCCCTCCCATTTTCCACTCCCGGTACGCTTTCTGTTTTTTCTTAATGACCCCTCTAAGACGCTTGGTCATCCAGCTCGGTCTAAAACTGCTACCTACGAGCCGTTTTCCCTTTCTCGGGATACATGCCTCTGACAACTCCTGCAATTTCAACCTGAAGTAACCCCAGGCGTCATCTACCTTTAGATTCCTAAATATGTTGGTCCAGTCCACTTCCCTAACTAGTCGTCTTAATTTAGTAAAGTTAGCCCTTTTGAAATCGTAAACCCTAGTCTCAGATGCAATATTGATTATCCTCTCATTAATTTTGAAACGAATTAGCTCGTGATCACTCGAGCCAAGGTTGTCCCCTACAACTATTTCCTCAACAAGGTCCTCATTACTCACCAAAATCAGATCTAAAATGGCATCCCCCCTCGTCGGTTCAGCAACCACTTGATGGAGGAATTCATCAGCTATCACGTCTAGGAAAAGCTGAGCCCTATTGTTATTACTAGCATTTGTTTCCCAATCTATATCTGGGAAGTTAAAGTCTCCCATGATCAAGCAGTTCCTATTAGTATTTACCTCCTTAAAAACATTAAAGAGCTCTCTATCCGTCTCCAAGCTAGATCCTGGCGGTCTATAGCACACCCCAATCACTATTCCGGGTGAGGCTCTGGTAGTTTTCTTCCCTAATGTGACCATTGCCCACACAGACTCCGTATTAACCATTGCATTGCTAGTTATTTCATTACATTTCACCTCATTATTGATATACAATGCTACTCCCCCACCTTTACCTTTGCATCGGTCTTTTCTAAACAGCACATACCCTTCCATACCTGTACTCCAGTCATGGCTATCGTTCCACCATGTTTCGGTTATTCCTACGATATCCGGTTTCAATTCTCGGACCAGGAGCTCCAGTTCCTCCATTTTATTACCTAAGCTTCTCGCATTGGTGAACAAACATCCTACCTTTTGCTGTTGGGCTCCTCTCACTCTTCTCACCCCGCTTGGTAGGGACACAGTACTACCAGTATGACCTGTCGATCTAGTATCTGTCCCCCCCCTCTTCCTTACACCTAACCGTCCCCCTCTGGCTATATCTGTTGTTATCTTCTTGTTCCCACTCCCAATGTATAAATTTGGCGTGGAGTGCACCAGGGCCTCTCCCAACCGTCTCCCCCCAGTGTCTAGTTTAAAGCTCTTTTAATCAGATGAGCCAGCCTCCCTCCTAGAAGTCTACTTCCTTCCCTACTTAGGTGGAGCCCATCCCGTGAGAACAGTTGTCTGTCCCCAAAAGCCTCCCAGTGCCCATACATCCCAAAGCCCTCCTTGTAACACCACTCTCTCAGCCAACTATTAATCGTCAGGATTCTCTCACCCCTTTGGCGCCCTTCCCTAGGGACAGGTAGGATCCCACTGAAGATCACCTGAGCCTCAATTTCCTTAAGCGTCTTACCCAACCTGGCATAGTCTCCCTTGATCCTGTCTAGTGAGAATCTAGCAGTATCATTCGTTCCCACATGAAGGATGACCAAAGGGTTCTTACCTGCTCCTCTTAGGATCCTTTTCAACCTCAGGTCCACATCCCGTATTTTAGCGCCTGGTAGACAGCACACCCTTCTGTTCTCCGGATCGGCCCTGGTCACAGGCCTGTCCAACCTTCTCAGTATGGAGTCCCCAATCACGTAGACCTGCCTTTGCCTGGGGGCAGTGCGGTCCTCTAACCTATCCCCCGTTCCCCCTGGTTGCAAGCTCCTTCCATTCCTATCTTCCCTTGTGGTTCCCCTTAAGCCATCCTGTAATCTCCCCTGACCCAAACTTGGTGTTGCCTCCATAGACTCCTCCCCTCTATCTATGGGACTGGCCGCTCGTCTCTTTTTCCTTGGCCTCCCACCATCAGCTACCATATTCTTTACCCCTTCCTCATTCTCCAAACCTTCAAACCTGTTCCTTAGCTCTATTTCCCCCTCACTGGCTCTCCTTTTCCTTGGCCTGCTTCTCACAGTCACATGCTTCCACCGCCCATCCTCCTCGTCTGGTGGTCCCCCCTCACTGGCCTTAGCCCCTGCTCCCACCTGTGCCCCTGGGCGTTCCCCTTCAGTTACTGCCTGCCATTGCTCCATCAGCTGCTCGAACCCCCTTCTATTCTCTATCAGGGTTTCTACCTGCAGCTCTAGGCCCTGGATCTTTTCCTCCAGCAGCTCTATTAGGCGACACTTCATACATACATAGTACTGCTCTGGGTCTCCTGCTAGAACCAGGTACATACCGCAGCTGCTGCATGCTCTCATCCTTGGTGTGTCCTCTGCTGCTTGGCTCATGGCTGCTGCTGTCCCGGCCTCGCTCGGTGCTTGTACCTAGGGAAACACAGGGGACACGGCGCGGCCCCCTTCCACCTCCCCCTGCAAACTCCCCTGTTAGCACTCACTACATGGCCACGTCCAAGCAACTACAGAGAACTCAAGACTTTCCTTGGGTTTAGTGGCTACTACCGTAGATTTGTGAAAAACTATGCTACAATTGTAAAACCCCTCAATGATCTTACCAGGGGATATCAGTCCAGCAAGAACAAATCTAAGACCAAGAATAAAGGGCCTTCTGTGCAGAGACACTATGGTCCCTTCGAACCCTTTGGGCCACGGTGGAATGAGAGATGTGAAAGGGCTTTTCGAGAAATCATTACTTGCCTAACTCATGCCCCTGTCCTAGTCTTTGCTGACCCAAGCAAGCCATTCATCCTGCATACTGATGCCAGTTTGGAGGGTCTGGGAGCAGTACTGTACCAGGAGGTGGAAGGCAAGCGTAAACCTGTAGCCTTTGCCAGCCGAGGACTGTCTGATAGTGAAACACGCTATCCCACCCACAAGCTGGAGTTCTTGGCCCTGAAATGGGCCATCACTGAGAAATTTCGAGACTACTTGTATGGTGCTCAGTTCCAGGTGTGGACAGACAACAACCCACTGACTTATGTGTTAACAAGTGCTAAACTGGATGCTACAGGGCAAAGATGGGTGGCTGCTTTGGCTAGCTATGACTTCAGCATTCAATACCGATCAGGGAGAAGCAATGTAGATGCAGATGCATTGTCCAGGCGTCCACAAGCACCAGGAGTTGCTGTGATACCCACGGATGGAGTGAGAGCTATTTGCAGCGTGAGTCGCAGAGAGCCGGAGGCCCATGAGAGCCTTCATGGATGCGTTGCTGAAGCTTTGGGCCTGCCCCCTGAATGCGTGCCTTCTGCTTCAGTGAACTATATTGCTTTGGACCAATCTCCCTTGCCCGTGCTCAATGCGGCTGACTGGCAGGAAGCCCAGCTGCAAGATATTGACATTCGTGATACACTACTTGCCAAAAGGGAGGGGCGAGGCCCAGCTGTGGTTGTCCCACCTACCCCAGAGGGCAAACTACTATTGAGAGAATGGACCAAGCTAAAACTGATTCAGGGAGTGCTACACCGCGTGACCACAGACTCTCTACAAAAGCAACGGAACCAACTAGTGCTGCCGAAAGAGTACAGAGCCCTGGCCATGAGGGCCCTGCATGATGACTTTGGACATTTAGGGATGGAGAGGACCCTGGAACTTACCCGCAGTAGGTTCTATTGGCCCCGGATGGCTGAAGATGTTCGCAGGAAATGTGAGACCTGCGCTCGATGTGTTCAAAGGAAAACTCTGCCCACGAGGGCTGCATATCTGAAGAACATTACCAGCAACAAACCTCTGGAGCTGGTTTGCATTGATTTCTTGTCTTTAGAAGTGGACAAGAGGAATATTGGGAACATTCTGGTCGTGACCGACCATTATACGCGATATGCGCAGGCATATCCCACACGTGATCAGAGGGCCACCACTGTCACTCGGGTACTTTGGGAAAAATATTTCTCAGTTTATGGATTCCCAGCCCGGATACACTCGGATCAGGGACGAGACTTTGAGAGTCACCTTCTGAAGGAGGTGCTGAGGATAGCAGGAATTAAAAAGTCGAGGACAACGCCTTATCACCCGCAGGGTGACCCTCAGCCAGAGAGGTTCAACCAAACCCTGTTAGATATGTTAGGGACTTTGCGGCCAGAGCAGAAGGCAACCTGGAGCCAACATGTTGCATTTCTGGTGCATGCCTACAACGCCACCAAGAACGACGCTACGGGGGTCACCCCATATCTCTTGATGTTTGGGCGAGAACCAAGATTACCCATAGACCTGTGCTTTGGTGTATCAGAGGATGGCGATAGCTATGAAACCCATCAGCAATATGTATCCCGACTACGAGAAAAGCTGCGGGATGCTTACCACTTAGCTACATCTGCAGCTCAGAAGAATGCAGATCGTAACAAACATCGATATGATGCTAGAGTACGTCCGCAAGAGCTCCAGCCAGGGGACAGAGTCCTGCTGCGAAATTTGGGTATCGCTGGCAAACACAAGATAGCTGACAGATGGAAGGCAATACCTTACTTGGTGATGGAAAAGCTAGGAGACCTGCCGGTCTACAAGATCAAACCTGAAGAGGGTCCAGGGCAGACAAAGACCGTGCATAGAAACCTTTTGCTCCCGATGGGGGAATTGGTAGGCAGCCCTTATGAGATGGGCCACAATAGGGCAATTGGGCAGAACGAAGGTGCTGTACCAAAGCCACCTACCAACGTGGACAGCCAGCCTCCTGCAGCTAACCTACCCCTACTCAGCACATCTGAGAGTGAGTCTGAGGAGGAAGACACAACCATGGTGTATCCTAGGATGAAGACAAGATTGCAGTCTCGATCAGCTGAATCAAAAGAGACTACCTCCTCTTCCGCCCTAAACCCTATGGCAGAAGTATTTAGGCCCATTCCTGACACTCCTGAGCCACTGGTGGAACCCCTGTGTAATGACTTACACAGATTATTGGACAGTGGCGACATACAGATGGAAGATGTCCCAAGCACCTTCGATCCTCCACGGTTAGAACTAGAAATGCAGGGGCCTATGCCAGTATCCGAGGGGAACTCACAGGAAACCTCCCCATCCGTCACTCAAGAGGATGTCCCCCCTACCACAGCAACAGAGTTTCTTCATAGGTGAGACAGAGTAATAAGACCAGTGAAACGGCTAACTTACGATGCACCTGGGGTGATTAGTGAGGAGCCAATACATTTAGCACACAGGTTTGTGAAAGCTAAAGTGGGCTATCTGAGGCCCTTTGGAGGGGACCAGTAAGTTGGTATAGTAGGGAATGTGATTTGTCGGGACGACAAATTCTCGGCTGGGGGGAGGATGTAAGCAGAGTCAGGATGAGCCCTACCCTGACATCTGGTGGTACATTATGAGGAGTGGGCAAAGGAATTTTAGGAATGTGCATTTGCATTGGTAAACCCACTCCACTTAGCATAACACACAGCAGCATGGGAAGGTTATTTTCACACTGTGGAATCCCCAATTTCTTTGTTATTGGGGCAGGAAGGAAAAAAAAGTGCTGTTACCTTAATTATGTGAATGAGGAACTATGAGACTGCTTTATGACAGAAATGACTCAACCTACATTAAATAGTACTTGCTAGACAAGGGACAGGGGTTCCAAAACCCAGTGAAGGGAGAGAGGTTGGGGACTGGTGTGTGTACCTGATGGTATGGGCCCCTTTTGAGGGCCTGGAACACCAATTGCACTTCCTCCTCTCTCCACTGTTAAAGAGCAGAGCTAATTTTGAATCCTTTAGGAGTCCATCTAGAGGTTGCTGACCTGAATTCACGTTGGGCCATGTGGCACTGGGGCTCTCCTACTACAAGTTGAAATCACTAAGAGCTGAGAACACTGAGTGCTGTGTTAAGTAGTGGGCGAGCCTGAAGATCTATCACCAAGCAGCTGGCAGAGCGGAGCAGTCTGCAGCACGTTGGGCAGCCCATGGAACAGTGAGCAGTGTGGAGCGGTTTGCGGGGACGGCTGACGTGGTTCACGGGTCTGCTGAAGGAGCGGCACAGCTGGTGGAGTGGAGCCAGTCGTGGTAAAGGCTGCAGCAGAACTCCACGGAGAAGCGGGGCAGTCGGCCCTGGCCCACGTAAGGTGTCCCTTAGCACCTTGTGTGCGTGACCCCCCCCCATTTCCACCCAGGCTGGGGGGGGTAAAACTCTGTAGATAAACTTTTTAACTCTGGGGTGGCACTGACCAGAGACTGAGACTTTTGGGTTGTTGGACTTTGGGGTGATTGGACTTAAGACCCTAAGGACAGTGCCAAATGTACTTGGAGGTGGGTTTTGCTTATGGTGTGTGTATAGTCCTGTTTGTGGTGTCTCTCCAACGTGATGCCGCATTGTTTCCCTCCTTTATTAAAAGGATTTTGCTACACTCAGACTTCGTGCTTGCGAGTGGGGAAGTATTGCCTCCTAGAGGCGCCCGGGGGGGTGGTAGGTAATTGTCCCAGGTCACTGGGTGGGGGCTCGAGCCGGTTTTGCATTGCGTTATTGAAACGGAACCCCTGGATACTGAACCCGGCCCTTGTTGCTGCCAACTTAGAGGGGCAGAAGGGTTACACATACAATGGCCATAGACTGGAGGGTGAAACCCTCTCATCTGTACCAAGCTTTTTGCACTGAGGCCCGACTGACATGCAGAGCGTATCAGCATGGACACCTCTCTGTCACTCATACAGTGAAAGGTACATCTCTGCACACAGCCATGTAAAGAATGGAAACCGTTCTCAGGGTCACACATTAGGGTGCACAAGCAGACTGTGTGTAGATATGGAAGTCCCAGATAACAGGAGGCTGAGGGTCAGGATTGGCCGCTACCAGCAAAGCTGTGGCAGCCCAGGTCTGGGCTAGCAATGGATGTGGGTTGTGATCGAGGGGCACTATCAGAACTGTTTAAAGCCCATATCTTGGCGAACACACTTGTTTCTCCACTCCCCAGCCCATCTGACAAGTTATTTCCCTTTACTCCTAATTCTTAGGAATTCTTGTGACTGGCTTTGTTTGCTGACTGTTACCACCCACATCGACCTGGCTCCCTGCCCAGATGAGCTCCATATCAGCCCTTAATCGCAATCTGCAAGGAAGAAAAACCAGGGGAGCTGGAACAATTTGTATAGTGAGGGTGTTGAGAGCCATTGACCCAAACTGTATAAACCCTGTCTATAATTGAAACCACTTCATGCCAGAGGGTGCTGCAGCACCCCTCACACCCCTAGTTCCAGCTCCTATGGGAGAAGCTGGAGGAAACATTGACAAATAGCCTCCAGCGTAGAATGCCAATTTTTCCCAAAGGGAAAACAGGGCACCACAAGGGGCTGGCCTGAGCCGCTTGCCCCAGCCCTGTTTCCCCCATGCAGAAGGTTCTCGTCTGAATCCAACCTGTTCCCCGCATGGGGCTGGTATCGCCACTTGCCCGAACCTTGCCCCCCCACTCCTTCATGGCTGGCGTCACTGCTCGATACACTCGAGATCATGCCAGAGACATTCCAGGGTGGCTCTGGGAGAAGAACTAGTTGGCCAGGGCCTGACCAAAGGCAGTAGCCCAGCAACTGAACGATTTATGCTGGAGGTGGCTAGAACCTGAACGGTGTACAGGGCAGAAGTTGCTGAGCAAGTCAGTCTGGAGCATTTTATACATATCCTCCTGGCACAAAGAAGAACCTGGGTCCTTTGTCACCAGCTGGTGACCCTGAGTGCAGCCATGGCCCCAGGATGACCAGATCTCAAGAATAAAATATCAGGACATATGCAGAGGGGGGCTGCCAGAGGCTCACATCCCCAACCAGAGCCATGGGGGACAGGAGCACACAGCCCTAGGAAGCTGCAAGGGGGGCGTATGGACCCTGCTGCAGCTCCTGCCACAAGCCGCAGGACAGGGGTGCAGGATCCTGGTTGCAGCCCCAGTTGCAGGGCAGGGGAACAAAGGGTTCCAGGTCTAGCCTTGGCTCCAGCCCCAGCTGCAGTCACAGATGGGGGGTCCACAGTCCTGACTTCAACTTCAGCTGCTGACAGCTGAAACAAACCTAAGTCAGGGAGGTCCAGAATCAGTGACTGCCAGGCCCTCCCTGACTAAATTGTAGACTTAGTTGTAGTCCGTATTTAAACATACGGATTAATGTGTACTCTAAACAAACAGGGAAAAGGGCAGGGTTTTTTATTAATTCAATAAATCAACTTCACAATTTGCATACCTCTCGGACGTGCCAGAAGTCTCGTACTTCTTTGATGATTTTGCCAAAGTCATGACTTGCTTCTGGGCAATCACAAAGCTGTAGAAGTCCTTGCAACTCATCTGGAAATTCATTTTGACAAGGGTTTTACACCACACCAAGTCTGTACTGCTTTGATTCCAGACATCAGTCCTGCACCTTTCATGATTGAAAATACATGCTCTGTGTATGCGTTGCTTACTGGTATCCTGAGCACATATCACACAATCTTTGTCTTGTTCAGGAATTCAGTGCTACCATCCTTGTTTCTCAGCACTCGAGACCAGAGTTCCCCAACTGAATAGTTTCCAGGTTCCAACTTGGAGTTGATGTCATCACAGAGCTGAGCAAGATCCACTGTTTTCTGCAGGTTTACAGTTGTCATGGCCACAGACATATCCCTGTATTAAAATTCCCTATTAACTTTGATGTTCAAGCACTGAGTATTGAACAAGCAGCCAGTTGTTGAAAAAAACTAAATCATTTCTCCAGATATTAGAACAACACATCATAAAATTTCATGAAGTCTTTCCGGTGACATTCAGCAGTGAAAGGCAGTGTCTCAGGGTATGTCTACACTACAGGATTACTCCGAATTTACAGAATTCGATTTTTGGCAACTGATTGTATAAAGTCGAGTGCATGCAGCCACACTAAGCACATTAATTCGGCGGTGTGCATCCATGTACTGAGGCTAGCGTCGACTTCCAGAGCGTTGCACTGTGGGTAGCTATCTCATAGCTATCCCATAGTTCCCGCAGTCTCTTCCGCCCATTGGAATTCTGGGTTGAGATCCCAATGCCTGATGGGGCCAAAAACATTGTCGCGGGTGGTTCTGGATACATCCTCCCCCTCCCTCTGGGAAAGCAATGGCAGACAACCGTTTCACACCTTTTTTCCTGGGTGAACTGTGCAGACGCCATAGCACAGAAAGCATGGAGCCCACTCAGCTCAAGACAGCAGTCATGAACATTGTAAACACCTCACACATTATTGTGCAGTTTATGCTGAACCAGAACCTGCAAAACCAGGCGAGGAGGAGGGGGCGACGGCAGCGCGGCGACAAGAGTGATGAGGACATGGACATAGAATTCTCTCAAACCGCGGGCCCCGGAGCGTTGGAGATCATGCTCTTCATGGGGCAGGTTATAGCCATGGAATGCCGACTCTTGGCCCTGGAAACAAGCACAGACTAGTGGGACCGCATAGTGTTGCAGGTGTGGGACGATTCCCAGTGGCTGTGAAACTTTCGCATGCGTAAGGGAACTTTCATGGAACTTTGTGACTTGTTTTCCCCTGCCCTGAAGCGCCAGAATACCAAGAATAGAGCAGCCCTCGCATTTGAGAAGCGAGTGGCAATAGCCCTGTGGAAGCTTGCAATGCCAGACAGTCAGTCAGACATTCCTGACCGGTCAGTCAGGAATCAATTTGGAGTGGGCAAATCTACTGTGGGGGCTGCTGTGATGCAAGTAGCCAAAGCAATCACTGAGCTGCTGCTACCAAAGGTTGTGACTCTGGGAAATGTGCAGGTCATAGTGGATGGTTTTGCTGCAATGGGATTCCCTAACTGTGGTGGGGCGATAGATGGAACCCATTTCCCTATCTTGGCACCGGAGCACCAGGGCATCCAGTACATAAACCATAAGGGGTACTTTTCAATGGTGCTGCAAGCACTGGTGGATCACAAGGGACGTTTCACCAACATCAACGTGGGATGGCCAGGAAGGGTTCATGACGCTCATGTCTTCAGGAACACTACTCTGTTTAGATGGCTGCAGCAAGGGATTTAGTTTCTGGTCTGGGAAGTAACAGTTAGGGATGTTGAAATACCTATTGTTATCCTGGGGGACCCAGCCTACCCCTTGATGCCATGGCTCATGAAGCCATATACAGGCAGCCTGGACAGTAGTCAGGACCTGTTCAACTACAGGCTGAGCAAGTGCAGAATGGTGGTAAAATGTGCATTTGGCCATTTAAAGGTGCGCTGGCGCACATTACTGACTAGCTCAGAACTCAGCCAAACCAGTGACCCTTTGTTATTGCTACTTGCTGTGTGCTCCACAATCTCTGTGAGAGTAAGAGGGAGACCTTTATGGCGGGGTAGGAGGCTGAGGCCAGACACCAGGGCGGTTAGAAGAGCACACCAGGAAGCGCTGCGCATGAGAAAATCTTTGAAAACCAGTTTCATGACTGGCCAGGCTAGGGTGTGACTGTTGTGTTTGTTTCTTCTTGATGAAAACCCGCCCCCTTGATTGACTCATTCCCTGTAAGCCACCCACCCTCCCCCTTTGATCACAGCTTGCTTTCTAAGGAAATAAAGTCACTCTCATTCAAAAATCATGTATTCTTTATTAACTGATAATAAAAAGAGGGAGAGAACTGACAAGGTAGCCCGGGTGGGGTTTGGGAGGAGGATAGGAGGGAAGGAAAAGGCCACTTCAGCAGTTCAAAGTAATGACAGCCTTTTGCTTGGGCTGTCCACTGGTGTGGAGTGGGCGGGTGCACGGAGCCTCCCCCTCCCCCTCCCCGCATTCTTACACGTCTGGGTGAGGAAGCTATGGAACTTGGGGAGGTGGGAGAGCAGTTATACAGGGGCAGCAGCAGCAAAGAATCCTGTGGCACCTTATAGACTAACAGACGTTTTGCAGCATGAGCTTTCGTGGGTGAATGCCCACTTCTTCGGATGCAAGTAGTGGAAATTTCCAGGGGCAGGTATATATATGCAAGCAAGAAGCAAGCTAGAGATAACGAGGTTAGTTCAATCAGGGAGGATGAGGCCCTGTTCTAGCAGTTGAGGTGTGAACACCAGGGGAGGAGAAACTGGTTCTGTAGTTGGCAAGCCATTCACAGTCTTTGTTTAATCCTCAGCTGATGGTGTCAAATTTGCAGATGAACTGAAGCTCAGCAGTTTCTCTTTGAAGTCTGGTCCTGAAGTTTTTTTGCTGCAGGATGGCCACCTTAAGATCTGCTATTGTGTGGCCAGGGAGGTTGAAGTGTTCTCCTACAGGTTTTTGTATATTGCCATTCCTAATATCTGATTTGTGTCCATTTATCCTTTTCCTTAAAGACTGTCCAGTTTGGCCGATGTACATAGCAGAGGGGCATTGCTGGCATATGATGGCATATATTACATTGGTGGACGTGCAGGTGAATGAACCAGTGATGGTGTGGCTGATCTGGTTAGGTCCTGTGATGGTGTTGCTGGTGTAGATATGTGAGCAGAGTTGGCATCGAGGTTTGTTGCATGGATTGGTTCCTGAGCTAGAGTTACTATGGTGTGGTGTGTGGTTGCTGGTGACAATATGCTTCAGGTTGGCAGGTTGTCTGTGGGCGAGGACTGGCCTGCCACCCAAGGCCTGTGAAAGTGTGGGATCATTGTCCAGGATGGGTTGTAGATCCGTGATGATGCATTGGAGGGGTTTTACCTGGGGACTGTATGTGATGGCCAGTGGAGTCCTATTGGTTTCTTTCTTGGGTTTGTCTTGCAGTAGGAGGCTTCTGGGTACACGTCTGGCTCTGTTGATCTGTTTCCTTATTTCCTTGTGCGGGTACTGGTGAAGAAACAAAGAATTATACACTGGCAGGAAAAAAATTTGGGACCCCTGCTTGGAAATGTGGTATTGATTGGATTTTGGGGTTTATTCTACAGGCTGCGCCCTGTGTTCTGGATAAATCCTTCAGCATGTATTGCCCTCCCTAATTGGATTGTAAATGACATTGCCCTTATCCAGTTTCCAGATCACTTCTTCATACCCAGATTGCTCACAAGGGGCTGCCATTAGATTAGCACAACAACAAGCCTGGGTTATTTCCTCTGGAAAAAGAGGGAATTGATCAGATCCCTGTGGTCTGGGGCCAATAGTGCAGCAGCCATTTAAAATATTCTTAAAAGCCAAAAACATGATAAGAAATTGGGCCAACTAGAAAAGGCCACTAGCCTTATTTTTGGAGCTCAGCTATCTTAAGTACAGGCTGGAGTTGGTGAGTTACATGTCATTTCCACCCTTAGTTCTATGACCCAGAAGTTACTGACAGAGATGGTGTTGAATATCACTGAGGCTGGGAAGGCATTGCAGTGGGATCTAGTATGTTTAGAAATTCAGGATTTCCTGAATGACCAGCTGATGGCCATTTGGAATGGTCTTGAGCACCAGACTTGGCCCACTGCCCTTACAGACGCATCAGGAACCATCTGATCTGTGGCCATGGAGACATACTTGGACACTTTCTGGATGGAAGTGTGGACATTCACAGTGCTCCTTCCAAGCATATGGACCGGTTAGGATGGGTGTGGGCTCCCACATACCGAATCCTGCTGGGTCCATGGGAAGGATAAATGTGGGACTGAATACCCCCTCATTAATGACCCCAGCTCCCTAGAGCTTAATCGCTTTTTGTCCTCAAAGTATGAGAAAACTCAGCCAAAAGTTTATTGAGTATTCTCAAAGTGGGGAGTTGTTGGTATCACTAGGCATAAATCTAGGTAACTCGGGAGGATGGCTCTGGGCCTATGTGAACCAAAGTACCTCTATGTGAAGCGCTTTTGTTAGCCTTACTAAACTTTTGTAACCTCCTGTGCTATGTGCTGACTGCTGGCAACTGCAAAGCCAGTTGGCACTAGATGCAGCCAATACTAGATAAGCTAGGCGGAAAGCAGGTGCTGTAATCAAAGTTATATGCATGGGAAAGTAACTCACACAGTGGAAAAGTACAGATAAAAGAAAAACAAAGGGGCTATAAATACTGGGACCCGCCTGCGTGCGGGTGTGCAGGATTTGAGATTGCTATTTCTCCCTTGCACTCTTTTTTTTCTTTGAGCTCAAATAAACTTGGTTTGTTTCTCCATCCTGGTGTGTTAATTAGTGCAACGCACACCGGGCAACGAACCCCGCTGTTGCCCCCGCTCGGGCCCTTTGGGCCGGCAACAGACTGTTGGTCCCTTACTAAAGCTCAGTGGGTTTTTGGTTGGCTAGTTCCCAGTCCCAATAGATGGGAGAAGGGCCAATGGGAAAGCAGGACCCTGAGACTGACAGTCCCCAGGGGCAATGGGGAGAGGACAAAGCTCCAAGTTAGCCGCACTGACAGGCCAGGCAGTGTAATGAGGGAGTCACCAGGCCAGGGGGTCCCATCCTCCGTGGGAGCTGGAACTGCCTGGGCCAGAGTGGGGCGGAGCTAAGGAGAGAGCAGGAGCCCGAGAAGAGCCGGGGAGCAGAGCTGCACCAGCCGGGGAGAACCAGAGCAGATCTGTGCTGGGAGCCGAGCCGCAGCACCACGAGCCATAGAAGCTGCCCAGGGAGCAGATCTGTGCTAGGAGAAGAGCTGCAGCAAGCGGAGCCAGAGGAGCAGCCCAGGGAGCTGGAGGCAGAGTCGCAGCAGCACTGGAGCTGGAGGTGGGTGCAGTGAGCAGCGTGGGAGAGCGAGGGGGACCCTGGGCAGAAGGCCCAGTGCAAGGAGATGCCACCTGTCAAGAGATCTTGCAGGCCAGACTTTTGGGGGTGGGGGGATCATATCCCCTGCATGGGGGCTGACACTGGGAACAAGGGGCCTGTCACCTAGAGCATGTGGCCTCTGCCAGAGCAAGTGTCCAGCCCGTGGTGTCCCTGCAGCACAGCCAGGGCCTGGGGAGGAGGCCTGGGACATGTGAGGGAGAGACTGTGACCTGCCCTGACCCTCCAGAGACGCTGGTTGTGATCTCCCTGCACCACAGAACAGGGTGACGTGTTTTCCTTTCCCATCTTTCCTTGTGTTTTACATTGATTGCTGGGTAATAAATGGTGTTTGCTTGAAGCACATGCAATGAGGATGGGTCAGGGAAGTGCCCAGAGTGGAGACACTGTAGCCCTGTTCAAGTGATCATGACAAGATTGCAGGTCATCAACCCCCCCAGGATTCCTGGGCCCAGCCTTGTTGGGGTTACGAGGACTCTGCCACACAGGAGAGTAGAAAGAGCCTCCTTGGGGTCAGGCAGCCTCTGGGTAAGGGGGTGGGGACTCAGATCCTTTCTCCGGCCAATTCCACCAGGGTCGTGTATAAACCAGGGAAGTTCCCCACAATAGCCAGACCAGATCCCCTGTACACTTGTGCTCTGTCCTCATTGCTTCTCTGTCTCTCTTCCCCTCATCTCTGCTGCTCCCCCTCTGAGCTTTCTCAGCACTCAGGACTCTGAATCCTGCAATCTGAGTTCAGATCTCAGTAGGACCTTGTGTTGGCTTGTGGTAAAGCCCTGGAGCTCACAGTGCTCAACTTCCCTGTCTCTTGTTGTACAAGAACAAGTCTTTCCCATCCTGTTGGGTGACTCAGGCCTCTGGGTGGGACGGCTGCAGTGGGTTAGGGCTCTAGAACTGGCTACTGACACCTGAGGGTTGGGATTCTCATGGCTTCACCTGATGCCCACAAGTTTGGCACTTGCTACTGTGCTTTTCCTCTTGCCCACCTGGCGCTTGAAGGAAGGAGTGTCAGGGCCAGGCTTCATAGTCAGGGCTAGGCAGGAGGGAGGCAGAGTCCCAGGCTGGAGCCCAGCACCTCTCCTCCTCTGGGCACCTAGAGCAGAGGCGGCTGGTGGTGACAGCTACAAGGGAAGGTTTAAAAGCCACAGAGCAATGGAAGGTAGGGCAAGAGGAGGGCAGGACCATACCTATGTGTGGCCTTCAGACAGGCACAAAGACACCTGGCCAGGCTGCTCCCTGCTCCCTGCCATGCCGAACACCCACTGAAGGCCACCCACAGACCAGCATGCAGGGCGGCTGCTGATGCTCTGTGGCCAACATCAGAAGACGGTAGGAAAGCAGGGCCAGCCCCCCTGGTGGGGCCTCTGACCGTTCCCACTCATGGTGCTCACTTTGGAAGTGGAGCCGCCCATTTTTTTGGCAAGTCAGGAATGGCAAAGCCAAGACTGGAAGCACCTGGGACTCAGGTCCCAGACTTTGTGACGCCCAACCCCCAACTCCTTCCCAGGGCTCTAGCTGAAGGCAGAGCATTGGCCTGAGCGGCCAAGAAGAGGTTCCAGCTGTGAAGAAAGCAGGACTTGCAGCACAAAGTGAGTACAACCATGAGGGGACTCAAATCCTGAATCATCTGATCCACAGGGAGATGCCTTATCCTTTAGGCCACATGATGAGGGGGTCTAAGCTCTTCTTTGGAAAAGCCGGACACTGTGTTTCTCAGGTCATCTACTGAGGGGGCCGAGATGCTCTGGACACAAGAAGTCAAGTTCCCAGCGAGATGTGAGACTTAATTGTATGGGGCCAGGTGCAGGGCTTTGGCAGGGAGGCTCAGGCATGGGGGATTGAGGTGCAGCGGATGGACCTGCTGTCTAGGTGCTTAGATTTAGTCTCCCTGAGGAGGAGGAGGAATCCTGCTGACAGGCAGTGGCTGTGCAGAAAAAGAGGAGGGATTCCTGGGACTTTTTTTGACACTCTTTTGCCTGCCTGCTCACTCTTCTGGTGAACCGTGAAGATTGTCTCAACAAGCCCAGGTAGCTCAGTTGGTAAAGCATCAGGCTCTTAATCTGAGGGTCCACAGTTCAAGCCCCTGTCTGGGTGCTTGGCTTTTAAGTTGCCTTGTGTGCCAGTGTTAGCCAAAAGGGCTCGTTTCCCCCTGGAGCTTACCTAATTACACCAAGGAGGCACGGAGGATCAGAGAGACGAGTACCATTATCTTTATTGATCGGTCAGCTGAGCGGGTGCTCTCATCTTGGCTCGTGCCAAAGAGAGAGACACCTTACATGGCCAGATGGGCCTACCTTTATACCCCGAAACAAACAACTTAGCCTACGTTTGCCTACGTCATTTGGTTGACCTGTAGAACCTGTACATGCATCTGTTAGGGAATAATTGGATATGCAGGATACATATATCATTTTGTGGGGGCTACAAGATACATACAGCTGTTGAGGATACATTTGTCTTTCTGAAGGGGAAACAAGATACACCCGTCGACCCTTTGTGCTATATACTTTGGAAACATTCATGGGAACACAGCTGCATTTACTGGGGAGCCAAATAAAACTGATAAGCAAAATAGCTGACTTAGGTAGATACACGGCCTTCAGTCTAATAAGTTCTGTAAGCTTTCCAACACGGTTTGGGCAAGCATAGCATAACTTTGGTTCACTCAGGCCTAATACAAAAAGGCTTCATTAGCACTATGATTTTCCAACAACTCCCCCCTTTGAGAATACTCACCAAACCTTTTGGCTGAGTTTTCTCACACTTTGAGGCCAAAAAGCAATGAAGCTCTGCAGAAATATTTACAACTGCTCTTTTAAGCTTAGTCACCCCCAACCCAGGAATGAATGCATGGACAAAAGAGTGGAACCTTGTTCATTGAACAACTAAGGGATTGGGGCACTGACTATAACTCAGGTAGGTATACCTAATGGTTTAATTTCCCAGATGTCTCAGTGAATAATTTAGTCCCATATGCATCCTCCCCATGGACCCGGCAGGATTCGGTATGTGGTAGCCACACCCACCCTAACCGGTTCATATGCTTGGAAGGAGCACTGTAAATGTACACACTTTCATTTAGAAAGTGTCCGAATATGTTTCCATGACCACAGATCAGATGGTACTTCAGATGTGTCTGTAAGGGCAGTGGGCCAAGTCTGGTACTCAAGATTACTCCAAATGGCCATCAGCTGGTCATTCAGGAAATCCTGAAATTTTAAACATACTAGATCCCACTGCAATGCCTTCCCAGCCTCAGTGATATTCAATACCATCTCTGTCAGTAACTTCTGGGTTATAGAACTAAGGGTGGAAATGACATGTAACTCAACTGCTCCAGCCTGTACTTAAGATAGCTGAGCTTAAAAAAATAAGGCTAGTGGCCCTTTCTAGTTGGCCCAATTTCTTAGCATATTCTTGGCTTTGAAAAATAATTCAGATGACTGCAACACTATTGGCCCCAGCCCACAGGGATCTGGTCAATTCCCCTTTCTCCAGAGGAAATAACCCAGGCTCTTTGTTGTGCTAATCTAATGGCAGCCCCTTGTGAGCAATCTGGGTATGTAAAAGTGATCTGAAAACTGGATAAAGACAATGTCATTTAAAATCCAATTAGGGAGGGCAATACATACTAAAGGATTTATCCAAAACACAGGGCGCAGCCTGTAGAATAAACCCCAAAATTCAATTAATACCACATTTCCAAACAGGATCCCACAAGTTTCTTCCTGCCAGTGTAGAATTTTTGTTTCTTTACCAGGGTCAGTTCTCAATGTCCTTTTTAGTCAGGAATTCCTGGACTTTGGCAATGTCAGTGGAGTGAGCGTTCCTTCTCCTTTCCCAAAACAATTGTAGTTTAGCATTCTACAGGGGAGAGATTATCAGCACATCACCCTGTAATGGTTTTTGATTCTTCTAGAAAAGTTCAAAGGCACAGTAGGTCTGTCAGCGGACAAGGGAGAGGTTAGCTAGCACGTCACCTTGTCCTTTTTCCCTGCTGTCCAGAAGGCACAGTGGAGCTAGAAGAAGGAATAGGCTAATCATATAGGAGAGTTCTCCTTATGTGGACGGGTCTTTTTGCAGTGAGAATCATGGGTCCAAGCAGTCAGTCTTTGGCACTTCACAGCGGTGTTGGTAATCAGCAGGACTCAATAAGGGCCTTTCCCGCGTGGAGCCAAAGCAGTCTTTTGTTGGTGGACCTGTACATTGATCCGGTCTCCAGGTTCCATGGAGTGGCAGGGCTGCTAGGGTCTTCGGGTAGTGCGTCTTTACCTGTGTAAAAAGGAAACCTAACACATTGCATTAGTGTCTTTGCAGATTGTACAGCCCCCCTTTTCTGGTTGTTAGCCAAGTGTCCTTGAACGAAGTCAGTGTATTTTTCTTTTTTTTTGGACTGAGCTTGCTAGTTAGTTTTTCTCATTTAACTCGTTCTTTTTCCTTTTCCCCTTTTTGGCTTCCTTTTTTTAACCTACAAAGGAAACTTTTACTTTTTACTTATACACCTTTTGTTAACAATGAACACATACACATTGCTGTTATACAGTACATTAGTCTTATTATTTAATGTATGCCACATGTATCCTTCTACTAAAATAACCTTATTACAGAGCTTTGGAACAACAAGCCAGGACAAGCACACCCACTTTGATGAGTTTATTTAATACAACCTCTAGTTCAATAGCTTCCCACCATCCCCAGCCCTCTGGCTAGAAATCTGAGGTAGCCAGAAGGATCCCATGTACAATATGGGGAGTGGGTTAACTTTTTATGTCCTTGCTTCCAAAGACTGTTAGTATGCAATTTGGCCAATGCAGTTTTTTTTTTCTTTTACTTAAGAAAATACATAAGACTTTAGTATATTACATTTTTCTGATGTATTCAAACACTTTGTATTTTAAGTTGAACAAAACAAATATCTGCATTTCAATTCAAGCCTTCTGCTTTATTTCAAACCAGACCATCCCATGAAAATATTAAACACATTCTGGCCACTTGAGACAGACACCACAAGACAGAACATAGAACACAAAACATAATTTTTACTCTGCCAGTAAATCATGGTATGTTGTATGCTGTTTAGCTGGCATTAGTTTTCTTTGATTATCTGAAAGACAAAAACAGAGGTCTACCCCTTTTGGGCAGTCAATTATTGCTTAAAATATACAAATACCCTTGTTGATTTTAGGCAAAACAGGGGAATTACCCCATATTTTCTTGTATATGTTTTATAGGCAGCCCAGGTTTCAGTGGCTTTTACCTTATCAGTTAGATAATTTGCATTAATACAGATGCTTTCTGGCTTGCTTTTTACTTTTAACTCCTGCTTTTAAACACTGAAAGAAAACATCACCACTGATAGTGCCTTAGAGCCTAATAAATTTTCATTTACACAGCACTGTATACATTCTTTAGCTAATTCAACAAAATTGTTCATAGCCAAATGATTGCAATCTAATAATTTCTTTGCCTGAATTTATTTACAAACATTTAAAAAAAACACCAAGAACTTTTCTCTTTAGCATTTTTACAAAGTTCAACTACTACTCCTTCCAGCAACTACAGAGTTAACTCTTCACTCTCCTTCAAATCACTTGCTCTTTCCTTATATCACTTGCTTTGTCTTTCAACAGCCACTTACCAATTCAAATCGCCATTCCAAATATCCTCCTGAGTATTTGAAATCCCCATGCTTATACTCACTTACTTCTTCCTTCCACGAGACCCTGAAAAGTTTCCAACCTGTTCTCCAAGCTCTCTGTCTGTTGCCCGCCCGCCTGGGCCCGATCCTTTTTTTTTTTTTTTTTTTTTTTTTTTTGCACTGAACCGTTTCTTTCATGGGCTTCTGCCCCCACCCTTCTGGTTTTTTCCCAAAACATTTTATTCACAAGACGACCCGAGTCCTCCCTCGTGAGGCTTGCCACCTGGGCAAAATGCATGGCCCACTGGCGTTAACTATTTAATTGCCTCTTGTAGCAAACACACTGCTGTTACGGCATATGCTGAGCACGAATGGTTACATTTTAACAAGTCCCTGAAGGACTGGTACTTGCTTAGCCAGGGCTTCCTTTTCTCCAACTACTCTATTGCCCAGTCCTGCTACGACTGGGGGTAGATCCTTTCACCTGCCACCCTTCCTGGTCAACCAGGGTGGAGAGAGGAATGCTAAACCCGTCTCCAGTTCTCAGACTTACTGCAGCTGAGAATGGGCACATCTTTAATTATGCAATCCTCAACATATAACACCAACAGAACCAAATAAAACAAACATAAAACAACAAGGGTAAAACAAATAGATGGTGTAAATTCTACAGGGTTCCCCCATTCTCTATTGCTCACCAAACTGTGACAAATTTCTGTTACCAATTTATGCCTCATGTCAGGTGATCAAACTGACACTGCAGGACGTTGCAGGAGGATAGAGAAAATACACCATATAACCAAATTTTAAAGCTTCATTAAAATGATAAAACAACAATGGAGAGTGTTGGGAATGCTCCCACATCACTCAAGAAAGATATAAATGCCCCATACTTACACATATCCAGACTGGCCACGTCTGTATATAACATTCAGAAAAGGGGAATAGGTGGACGGGAGATTATCCTGTATATAGCTTGTTCAGAATTTCCAACATGCTTTCGCTCTTGGGAAGGCTGTTCTTTTACACCCTGGAATCTCCTGCGGTGTCTCTTTCAGAGATTCTAGTCCAGGTCAGCTACCTGTGGCTTCTCCAGTGTCACCAAGCCACACCAACACCGGCATCCGTCACAAAGTCAGACTGTTGGATCTCACCAAACAGTTAAGCTTTGCAAATGTAATCTCAGTTCTGTAACTTGTACTGCCTTTGGTTTGCTTGACCTTGAGCATAAAACAACTTTCTCTTTTTATCTCTGGGCGAAGCTGAGTTTTAAATTAACCCGTTTCTAGACAAATTGCTCACACTGTGTCAGAGGCTTTTCTTTGGTGATTAAAAGCTCCTCTGAGATATATGATCCTATCTAGATTAAAGGTACCTTTTAATGGGCATTGTTTAGATGGATCTTCACGCGTATAAAGATTCCAATTATCTAAATACCTGCAGGTTTTAGAACCATAATGTACGTACATATAATATGCTGGGGTACCCTTAGGGGGTGAGGTGGAATGTTTAGACTGTCCCTTACCCACACGGAAAAGAAGGAGGGGGGGAGAGAAGATGGGTTCACACGCTCCTAGACCCGGTTACAGTTTTGGCTTCCAGCATACCAATAGAACAAGAAACAAAAGTACCCCTACCAAAAAGAAAAGCCAGCCCTGGGGCTGCTCTAAGTCCCAGTAATTGTTCAGCACGGCCCACGGACTCGTGGAGTTAATGGAATTATTAATTAGCCGTGTCTGAACCTAGGTACCTTAACCAGAAAGCTTTTACCCACACACCTTCCTATTTGTGGGTTCCTTTACCATTAGGGGCCCAAGGTCCCAACCCGCACTCTTCGGGGGCGTTAATCCTCAAACCCAGGAGGTAACGCACTTACCACGCCCGGAGTGGCCACGTCTGGCAGGTGGACTCCCCTCTTCTGGTACTGTCTTGCCTCCGTGTCGTTTGAAGTTCTCTATGGAGGGGGCGTAGCCGTCCCGGCCGATTGCGGCGACCCGGAGCTCGAGCAAACCAATAGCTCAAGGTGGCCACTCTCCTGAGCCGTCCTCGGCCGCCGGTCAGCGCCCCCAACAGGGAGAGAAGTCCCATCTGGAGTCGCCATTTGTTAGCCAAAAGGGCTCGTTTCCCCCTGGAGCTTACCTAATTACACCAAGGAGGCACGGAGGATCAGAGAGACGAGTACCATTATCTTTATTGATCGGTCAGCTGAGCGGGTGCTCTCATCTTGGCTCGTGCCAAAGAGAGAGACACCTTACATGGCCAGATGGGCCTACCTTTATACCCCGAAACAAACAACTTAGCCTACGTTTGCCTACGTCATTTGGTTGACCTGTAGAACCTGTACATGCATCTGTTAGGGAATAATTGGATATGCAGGATACATATATCATTTTGTGGGGGCTACAAGATACATACAGCTGTTGAGGATACATTTGTCTTTCTGAAGGGGAAACAAGATACACCCGTCGACCCTTTGTGCTATATACTTTGGAAACATTCATGGGAACACAGCTGCATTTACTGGGGAGCCAAATAAAACTGATAAGCAAAATAGCTGACTTAGGTAGATACACGGCCTTCAGTCTAATAAGTTCTGTAAGCTTTCCAACACGGTTTGGGCAAGCATAGCATAACTTTGGTTCACTCAGGCCTAATACAAAAAGGCTTCATTAGCACTATGATTTTCCAACACCAGGAGCCAAATTCTGTTCACAGCCACACAGGGATTCCCAGAAGCTGTGGCCGTTTCCTGGAAAGGTTCCTTTCCTTAGCAATCAGGAGAGAGGCCACATCCACAGGAGCAGGCCTAGGACAGGCAGTCTCTGGCTGGCGGCAGGAAGTGCTGTGGGGCCAGGTGCTGAGAAAGCCCAGAGGGGGAGCAGCAGAGATGAGGGGAAGAGAGACAGAGAAGCAATGAGGACAGAGTACAAGTGTACAGGGGGCATCTGGTCTGGCTCTTGTGGGGAACTTCCCTGGTTTATACACGACCGTGGTGGAATTGGCCAGTGGAAGGATCTGAGTCCCCACCCCCTTACCCAGAGGCTGCCTGACCTCGAGGACTGTTAGGATACAGAGATTCAGGCCTGTCTGCAAAGGCCTGTACTTTAAGAATTTAGGTGTATTTTTATCACTTAGCTAGTTATAAAGGTATAAAAGAAAGAATAAAAAATCACTGTCTGTGTAATTGCCTTCTCTTTCTGTGACAGTCTGAGGCCTGGTTCTTTGGCTAAGCAGCAAAGGCAGCCATAAGGTGGGAAGTGTATGGTCACAACCTCACATTCCCAACTAGTCACACTGAAATAAGGTGCGATTGGGCTGTTAGGAACACAATCCTGTCCTGATATTCCTATCACCTCCAGAGAAAGGGAAACTTAGTTTGGTAGCATCCTGTCTGGCAAGAACTCACTTATCAATAGACACAGCTGGAAAACCCTTATTTCTGTATAGATGTAACTGTGAAATCCTCCCTTCTGTATTGTTTTGTATGTTTATTTGCATGGTCTCTGTCTGGTTCTGTGATTGTTTCTGTCTGCTGTATAATTCATTTTGTTGGGTGTAAACCAATGAAGGTGGTGGAATATAATTGGTTAAATAACCATGTTACAGTATATTAGGATTGGTTAGTTACATTTCAGTAAAATGATTGGTTAAGGAATAGCTAAGCAGAACTCAGGTTTTACTATATAGTCTGCAGTCAATCAGGAAGGCGGGGGGGGGGGGGGGAAATGGGACCAGGGACTGGGGATGGGGGAATTGGGATCACGTTTTGCTACAGGGGGAAATGGGAACAGGGGATGGGAACAGAAACAGGGACACAGACAAGGCTCTGTGGTGTCAGAGCTGAGAAGGGAACACTAAGGAAGGAAACTGGAATCATTGCTTGCTGGACGTTCACCCCAATAAACATCGAATTGTTTGCGCCTTTGGACTTCAGGTATTGTTGCTCTCTGTTCATGCGAGAAGGACCAGGGAAGTGAGAGGGTGAAGGAATAAGCCCTCTAACCCTGTCATTTCTTGCTCTAGGCTCCATTCACATCCCACTCCTGACACAATCACTGTCTTCTATCTGACGAAATAGCCTAATTTCAACCTCTCCTGTAACATTACACCACCAACTATTTAGCATTTGTATGAGAGAAGTTGGACGGAATTCAAACATCTTCAAATGGCAAAACTTTTCCCCCGGCCTGGTCAGTGAATCCTATGGTGAGAAACTTTCTGTGCATTTCAGTTTCTTGTATTGTTGGAGGGGGCTGAGGTGCTGAAAGGGAAATGTCCATCGAAAACTTGGACATCACTGTTGTCCAAAAAAAGGCAGGTGTTAAACACAATCGCTTCTCGTATTCCCGTGGAATCCGAGTCTAGCTGAAGAATTTCTGTCTATCCTAGAGAGAATCATTCCATTGTAAATACAAATGAAATGAGATCTTCAGGTCGAGTCAGCGCCTTTTAAAAATATTTACTGAGAAAAAAGTCATTCTTTGCCTTGTTGATAAGGACAAGAAGCCCTCTTTTCCTTTACATTTCAAATGTGAAATGAATGGAGATTTTCATTGAAAAACCTTCTGGTTTTTAGGGGAATTGAACCCAGGCCACCATGGCTGTTAAAGCAGCAGAACCTACTGCTTAAAGCACCAGGGAGGGCTGTTTTTTTCTGACAGCTAGTGTTGTTTTTCTCAGCCTCCTACTTCACCAATGTCAGACTCTGAATGCAGTTAAGCTCTGGAATAGGCTCCCAAAGGCGTCTGTGGTGTCTCTGTCCTCAGAGGTTTTTAAGAACAGGTTGAACAAACCTCTGTCGAGGATACTCTGCATATACTTGGTCCCATAGACAACCTGCTCTGGCTCTATCTGCTACCTTCATCGTGTTTGGATGTAAAGGTGGGAAATGATGGGGAAATTGGCCCCTCTTTCAAGTTTAAATGTTGTAACTTCTACATCTAGACCGGGGTGGCCAACCTGAGCCAACGTAACTGCCAAACGTGCACCTTTGTATGCAACTGCTGAGTCAGTTGTGAACCTTGCTACCATTATCATTATCCCTTTGAAAGAATGATGGAGATGGACACTTGGCTGTATATCCCAGTGTGCCCTGGACGTCTACAGGCTGCATTAGCCAATCCAACCATTCGGCACTTGCAGATGGGCACTTCTGTATTGTGCCTGAGTCTTGTACAGCTATGAAAGGCTGGTAGATGCCGATATTTTCCCGTCTTTTTAACCAGCACTAATACCCAGCCAGGCCAGGGCTGGGAAGAGAGAGAGAGCAGCAGGTTTCCCCTATTGTGGCCGTCTTGCTTTTTCTTATCTAGCTTCACCTCTGCACCAACTTGCACTTTTTGTATGTGAGCCTGGCTAGCTCAGTTGGCAAAGCATCAGACTTTTAATCTGAGGGGCCAGGGTTCAAGTCCCTGGTCAGGTGAAAAACTTCTCACTGTGACTATAAAAATCTGTCTTTCTGGAGTCTTCTTTGGTGTTACTCTTTCTCTCCAGGATTTTGCCTTTCCTAAGAAGGGCCTTTCTGTGGGGGGGAATGAAGGAGCAACCCCTTGACATCCCCTCGGTCCTTGCAGGCTGGAGGAATAAAGGCCTCTGGGCATAGAGCATGTTCCTCCCCTGCACACACAAACACACAGAATATTCATAAGTAATTAGATTTAGAATTCACCACATTCCTTGGGAGCTTGTTCCTGTCGTGAATCATCCTCGCTATTGAATATTTGTGCCTTAGTTGTAATATGAATTTGTCTCTTTTCACCTTCCAGCCATTGGGTCTTGTTATGCCTTTCTCTGCTCGATTAAAGAGCCCTTTCATACCCAATATTTTCTCTCCATTAAGGCCCTTCAACACTTCCGTGAAATCACCTTTCAATCTTCTTTTGATAAGCGAAACAGGTTGAGCTCGTTCAATAGCAAGGAGCCACCAAATGTTCTGAGGGCTGGAGAAAAATGTCTTCTAGGGAAAGTGGTGGATTCTCCATCTCTTGATATCATTTAATGAAGACTAGATGCCTTTCTGGAATGTGTTTGCCCAAAAGTAGCTCTTGTATCATACAGGAGGCCTGTGATATGCAGGGGGTCAGATTAGATGCTCTTATGGTCTCTTCTGGCCATAAAGTCGACAAGTTTCTGAAAAACTGAGTGTAGCATTGGGAACAGCGTCTGATGTTTTCCTGTCTAGCCGGCCTGCTTCCTAGAACAAACGCTCCTTGAGTGGGGTGATCCACACAGAGTAGCTCAGACCTCCACAGTGCCTGGCCAGGGGCAGAACATTAGCACAGCAAGGGAGTGGTGAGGCAGTGACATCACAAAGGCCTTTTGCAGGACCTCAGACTATTGGTCACAGGTGGTGGGGAGGTGGTGACCTCACAGAGAGATGCTGACATCAGCCAGGCAGGAGAGGGGCGAGTGGCCAGGGAAACCTCAGAGACCCCTGTGGCTTTGCTGCAGCAAATCTCCTTCTCCAGGTCTCTCTTTGAGGACAGAGAGAGTATTCGGTTTCATGGACGTGAGCGCCAGGAGGAACCTCTTTTGAGTTTTCTCCTTCCCTTTTAGTGATTTTACTAGAAAACAGAAGTCCCTGTTTAGAAGGTAAGAGCCTCCTCGAGGGAAGGGGTGTCATGGGGGTGTCACATTCAGATGCCGGTGCCCCCCATGTAAGGAAGTTCCCACCACCCTGCTCTGTGTTTGCAGTGCGGGAGAGAGCAGCATCCACGGCAGTGATTTGCTCCTGGCTGCCGGAGCAGAGCAGCAGGCTCAGCTGTCAGAACTTCCCAGAGCGATGAAAGGGGAGGGGCCCATGGCTCTGTAGCAGGAATGCAGGGCAGGCGAGTTCACAGCAGGCATTGTGGGATACTGGGGAAGGCCAGTTATGGTGATATAATGAACAGCAGCGTTTACTCTGTTACTTTAAGTTTGCTGCAAAAAGCTCTAGGCCTCTCATTGAAGTCGTTTTATTTTGTCAGCAAAACAGGGCAGTTTTGTCGCCAGACATGGCATTGCAGTGTGTGCACCAGCCACAAGCTACCGACCGAGAGAGCGTTGTGTGTTTTTCACACACCTGAGCAATATAATTCTGCTGAAACAACTTTGTAGTGCAGACCTGGCCAAAGATTCACTCACACACCGCTTGCAAGGAAAACCTCACCTGCTCCTCTGCTTTGCAGAATCCAAACTTCTCAGGCCCTGGTGGCGATGGCAGGGAGTCAGGTGTGGGCAGACAGTGTGTTATAGGTACCCACTGGCACCATGGCTTAGCTGGCTAAAGCATCTGTTTTGTAAACAGGAGATCCTGGGTTCAACTCCCAGTGGTGCCTTGTTGACTGGTTGTTGGGGCACCTGGTATTGGCTACTGTCAGAAGACAAGATTCAGAGCTAGATGGGCCTTTGGTCTGGCCCAGTGTGGTTTTTCTTATGGTTTAAATAACACTCACAGGCACTGATAACAGAGTTACTGAACGTTTGGGAGTTAAGAGCTGATAGGTCAGTGGTCCAGTCCCCACACAGCTGACCCCCTTCCTCTGGGACAGGGGCAGGTCTGAGCTCTCACCCAAATGCTCATTGTGGCTGCCAGAATCTGTGAGCAGCTTGTTTAGTTTACGGAAAGGTTGAGTCCTGCTTTGTGCACCGTGTGTGAGAATGAAAATCCTAAACCGCCCTTTGAAATGACGAATGCAGCAGGATGTGTTATTGTCCCTGCCCCAAAGCAGACAGTTATGCCCATAGTGCAAATTATTTCTAAATTCTTCTTATTATCATCGGTGTATTATTTTCTCTGCTGTCTAGACATTGACTATATCTTGACCAAGAAATTTAGATCTTAATAAAATAATTGACTATCCCTGGTTAAGGCAATGGACTTGATACCCACTGGGGTGTCCCTACACAGGTTCAAGTACTAACAACAGTGGCTGCCTTTAGCCATAGATTTTAATCAGGGCAATAAATTGATACGAACTCCTGTAAAATCATTTTCCAGCCCGACTCCTTCACCCAAATTCGTTAGGGCATTGGGCCACCATGTGGACGTTTCTTTTCCCTCCTCAATTTCACACAGAGACACAATTTCCTTTGCACAGATCCATGAACAGCAAAACCTCCCTGTGTCTCTGGTCTGAGCCAGGGCATTCGATTCCATTGAAACCTTCTCTCCTGCAATGGCGATGGTCAGACAGAGGGGACGTGGCCACCTTCACCTCTGACAGTGAGATATTGGCTCAGCTCTTTATGCTGCTGCTGTTAGTCCATGAAACATCAGGAATGCAATGCAAGGCTGAGTTCAACCCCCTGAAACATTTCAGTGCCCCAGAGAAATCCTGACCCCGGCTGTTGGAATCATATGGTGGAGATTCGAATAGGAAAGGGACTGTCTGAATTGTCAGTGTGGGGAATGAACAACAACCTATAGCAATGTCATTAAACACAAACACACTCTCATCATGCTCCAGCTGGAAGGGAAATGGGCAGGAACTCTTGCTGTTCAGCCATGGACACACTTACACTAATGCAGCCGTGAGTGTGCTGGGGGAGCTGGTCTGAGCAATTTGAAGTGACAATTCTGTGAGAACAGAATCATGGTGTAGTGAAGTAACTGTACATTAAGTACTTGTGGCTGAGTGGCTAAGATGATAGACTAGAAATCCATTGGGGTCTCCCCACACAGGTTTGAATGCTGCCAACTATGGAGGCATTAGTATGTTGCTAGTGCCTGAGTGTCCACAGAGCCAGATCTGGTCTCACCATGAGGCTAGCTATACTAAAAATGCTGCTGTGACACTGCTCTAGCACTGTGGAGTAGCCAGCTGCTACAGTAACTGGAGGGGTTTTCCATCCCTGTAATAGCTACATTGACAGAACAATCTTTCCTTTCATTTAGCACTATCTAACCACGGCTTAGGTCAGCTTCATTATAGTGGTTTTGGGGTTTTTCACACCCTGAAAGACCATCATGCTCTACCAACTGAGCTAGCTAGATTTAAAGTCAGTCAACTGCCCAGTCGCAGTGTAGAAGGAGCCTGAGGGTGTTTATTTGTGAGCTGAGGTTCCCTGTCTGACATTTGCCTTTTTTCCTGGTTTGTTATGTGTCCAGCAAGCAAACCAGAGCTGTTACAAGGCTGGTTAGATGCTGCTTTCTAGACCAGAGAGCTGGGGTTGATTTAGCATGCTGCCGCCATCAGCTGGTCAGAGTAACCAGGGTGGGAGGGTGGAATTTAGGATTCTCCCACCAAGGGGAGGTGCTGTTGGACTCATCTAGTGGGGGAGAGTCTGAGCCTGAGTTCCCCACATGCCACACACACATTTTCACAGGGAATCAGGCCCCCTGGGGAAAAACTCAAAAGAAGCTCAGGCCCAGGAGTGTCAGAGAAGGGAATCACTGTTTGCCTTAAGAGGTGGGTGAGGGAAACCTGCAGGTCCTTAGATCCCTCCAGCGCCTGATAGAACCATTTGTGGGGAAGGTCTGGGGAAGCCGAGGAGGACAAGGAGACGGGAAAAGGGCTTGCAGCTGTTGTACAATCCCCATGCTCCCAGCAGAAGGGTCCGGGGGGCTCAGCACTCAGAACTCACAAGATGGCAAAGCTCAGAGCCCCGTTACAGGGAGTCAGACTGTGATCAGCTCACACCCAGGGGGAGCAACTCCCCTCCCTTGGTCTCTATGCCAGAGCTCCTATCAGCTCAGTCCTTCCTGCAAGAGCGGGTTGCTGAGAGGGTTGCGATGGGGTAAATGAAGACAGAGGAGGATTGTTCCTCATGGGGTTTTTTTTGTGTGGCTCTGTGATCCTGCTGGAGGAAGCATCATTTGAGTTTTTTTCAGTGACTTTGGTTGGGCTGAGGTTGTGACCCTGAGCACAGGGGTTCCTGCACTCTCTGCTCCTAGCCCCTCAGAAAGTGGCTAGAAAGTAGCCTAAGGCCTTGTCCCTCTGAGTGTATTGTGTGTGAGGCCTTGTCTACACTACAAGACTATTTCGAATCCAATTAAGTCGAATTTGTGGATTCGACCTTACGAAGTCGAATTTGTGTATCCACAGTAAATACACTAATTCGAATTTCTGAGTCCACAGTAACGGGGCCAGCATCGACTTTGGAACCAGGGCACTGTGGGAACCTATCCCACAGTTCCCGCAGTCCCCGCTGCCCATTGGAATGCTGGGTAGAGCTCGCAATGCCTGCTGGGGGAAAAATGTGTCGAGGGTGGTTTCGGGTAACTGTCATCATTCAACCATCACTCACAACCGCCCTCCCTCCCTGAAAGCGCCGGCGGGAAATCTGTTCGCGCCCTTGTCTTGTCAGTTTCAGCGCGTACGCCACAGCACTGCGAGCATGGAGCCCGCTGCGATCATCGCTGCACTTATGGCCGTTGTCAACTCCTCGCACCTTATCGTCCACCTCTGCAACAGCCAGCTGTTGAGAAATCGGGTGAGGAGGCTCCAGCAGCGCGGTGGGGACAGGAATTCACAGAGTGGCGCAGACCTCTCAGAAAGCAGGGTACGCCGCGCCGTGGAGATCATGGTGGCAATGGGTCAAGTTCATGGTGTGGAACGGCGATTCTGGGCCCGGGAAACAAGCACGGACTGGTGGGACCGCATAGTGCTGCAGGTCTGGGACGAATCACAGTGGCTGCGAAACTTCAGGATGCGTAAGGGCACTTTCCTTGAACTCTGTGACTTGCTGGCCCCTGCCCTGAAGCGCCAGGACACCCGGATGCGAGCAGCCCTGACTGTGCAGAAGCGAGTGGCCATAGCCCTCTGGAAACTTGCCACGCCAGACAGCTACCGGTCAGTAGCGAACCACTTTGGCGTGGGCAAATCTACCGTGGGGGTTGCTGTGATTCAAGTAGCCCACGCAATCGTTGAGCAACTGCTCTCAAAGGTAGTGAACCTGGGAAACGTTCAGGTCATCATAGACGGCTTCGCCGCGATGGGATTCCCAAACTGCGGTGGGGCTATAGATGGGACTCACATCCCTATCCTGGCACCAGCCCACCAGGCCAGCGAGTACATTAACCGAAAGGGCTACTTTTCCATGGTGCTGCAAGGACTGGTGGACCATAGGGGACGTTTTACCAACATCAACGTCGGGTGGGCGGGCAAGGTTCATGACGCGCGTGTGTTCAGGAGCTCTGGTCTCTTTAGACTCCTCCAGGCAGGTACTTTCTTCCCGGATCACAAAATAACGGTTGGGGATGTGCAGATGCCTACAGTGATCCTCGGGGACCCAGCCTACCCGCTAATGCCCTGGCTCATGAAGCCCTATACAGGCGCCCTGGACAGAGAGAAGGAACTCTTCAACTACCGGCTGAGCAAGTGCAGAATGGTGGTGGAGTGTGCTTTCGGACGTCTCAAGGGGAGATGGTGGAGCTTACTGACTCGCTCGGACATCAGCGAAAAGAATATCCCCGTAGTTATTGCTGCTTGCTGTGTGCTGCACAATCTGTGTGAGAGCAAGGGCGAGACCTTTTTGTCTGGATGGGAGGTTGAGGCAAATCGCCTGGCTGCAGTTTACGCTCAGCCAGACACCCGTGCCGAGAGAATATCCCAGCGGGAAGCGCTGTGTATCCGGGAGGCTTTGAAAGCAAGTTTCCTCGGAGATCAGGGTAACCTATGACTCTCCACTTGCTTTCAAGAGAAACTGACCCTGGGCCTGTGTCTGTTTGTGTCGATTTCGATCTGCGGCTACATGCCGCGTTCTCCAAGTTTCCCCCACTTCCAAAGCACATTTTAAAGCAAAGTAATTGTTACACTAATTATTAATAAATCTTTGTTTTACTTTGCATTTCTGTTCTGGTGTTGAAACATGGACGCATACTGTGCTGGGCACGGTGTGCACTGACGTACAGACCGCTTCCTCCATAGAGGACTGACATCCTCCTGCTCCTACATAGGTCTCTGGGGTGGGGGACGGCTGAAAGTGGTTCTGCATGAAGGGGAGGGTTTGCAGGAAGGGGCGAGTGGTGCCTTCTTTGCATAGGGGTTTGGATGACGGCAGTGGGCTGCGGGTTTGTGCGTAGGAAGGGGTGATGGGTGTGGGAGAAGGGTGAGTATCTGTCCGTGGATGAGGGCTCTTGTTGGGGCTCAGGGCAGCGGATAGGCTCGTTGATCTGTTGGAAGTGCATGGAAAGTGCAGCCTGCCTTTACATTAAGGGGGTGGCAGGCGCTAGGACCCTGGACAAGCATACACATTACGGAATGACCAGGGGCAGCATACACAACACAGAATGACCCTGGTGCCTACTGACTGCAGTGTGTGTGTGCCCTGCAGTTGATCCTTTCCCCAAGTCTGTACCCTGGTACTGTAGGCTATACCGTGCAAGTATGAAACCCCTGTCCACACCATACACCGAAAAATCCTCTGACAGGAAAGACATGACCGAAACAGTGATTAACAGCAAACATCTTTTATTAATCTAATAAACAGTGGGGGGATGAAACTTGGATTTGGGACTGGCTGAGCCTATAAGGGAAGCACTTCTACAAATTTCTAACGTGAGAAGTGCGGGGTACATGGTCGCTCTGTTCTGGTTCAGTGACAGTTCTCACGGCCCCTACCGCCCCTCCGTCTTGTACTTTTGGGTGAGGGGGGGCAGGACTTCTTGGCGGGGGAGGGCGATTGCAGAGACACTGCAGGGGGGCCCTGTCCTCCAGCCTGCGGTCCTGCAGGACATCAACAAGGCGACGAAGCGTGTCCGTTTGTTCCTTCATGAGACCAAGCAGCGTTTGGGTGGTCTGCTGGTCTTCCTGCCGCCACCTATCCTCACGTTCCATGAGTGTGCGATGCTGCTCACATAGGGTCTCCCTCCAGTGTTTCTGCTCTGCAGCCTCTGCTCGGGAGCAGGCCATCAGTTCAGCGAACATCTCGTCCCTAGTCTTCTTCTTTCGCCGTCTAATCATTGCCAGTCTCTGCGAGGGGGATGCCGGGGCAGTCCGGGAAAGAGCCGAAGCTGTGTGATGGGGAAAGTTAGTGATTTCCTTGAACAGATACATTTTTGCGAACAGTGAACACCGTCTAGTCAATTTCTATGAACAAGACCGTACCGGGCAACAAGTCTCACGTGGTCTCAAGACAAGCACGACATTTTGGGCTACGCTCTGATTGGCTGCGGCATTGCACAGGAGAGCGAACAAGTCGGGAGAGATAGCTGAATCCGTCTAGCAGACAGTCCTGGTAAGCCTTACAGTAGATTATGCTTATCAGTTAACGGATAGCTGTGCCCTCCTGCTAAAGGCAATCTGGAAATCAGATACTATGACCCTTTTGCAGCCACTCCCGACACTGCAGGGGAAAGATCAATGTATGCTTTTCCTCTGTGGCCTACAGCACGTGGCTGCTAAGCGAGGGGCTTTGTTATGCAAAGTATAAGTAAACCATTAAGAACAGTAACTATTCACTAATTGCCCTAATTAGATGCAGCACTTCATGAACGAGATTACCCTGAGGCGGGTCTCTCAAGTACAGAAAGACAGGATGTTAAGGGAAGCACTTCACCGACCGGGACCCTACGCGGCCATGCTGGTTGAGGCGATGGTTCCCCTGTATCTATGGATGTCGTGGCGTGGAAGAGTGTGCTTCACCGGAGGACCAAATAAGGCACCTCTTCCTAGAAACCTCCTGCGGAGGGTATTTGAGGAACTTTTTGACGCATTTGTGGAATTGTCCCTGGAGGACTATTGTTCCAACCCAATCTGTGTGGACCTACTGTTCGTATAGTTTCCCGTTAAAAACTTTTAGATATAGTATTTAGATATAGAATTTCTATTTTTTGTATACATGTTTTCGTACAAATAAATGTTTTCTTGTTTATACGACTTACCGCCTGATCCTCCCCCTGACTCTGAGTCCGGGTTAACGGCCGGGGAGGGTTGGTAGGGGATCTCTGTGAGGGTGAGGAAGAGATCCTGGCTGTCAGGGAAAGCGGCATTGTGTTCGCTGTCGCCTGCGCCTTCCTCCACGGACCCTTCCTCGTCTTCCCCATCGGCGAACATCGAGTAGGAACTGTCCTGGTTCACTATGCCATCCACTGAGTCCACGGTCACTGGTGGGACAGTGGTGGCAGACCCACCGAGAATGGCATGCAGTGCCTCGTAGAAGCGGCATGTCTGGGGCTGTGCTCCGGAGTGTCCGTTTGCCGCTCTGACTTTTTGATAGCCTTGCCTCAGGTCCTTGACTTTCACGCGGCACTGCATTGCATCCCGGCTGTATCCTTTCTGTGTCATGGCTTGGGAGACCTTCTCGAAGGTCTTTGCATTACGCTTGTTGGAGCGCAGCTCCGACAGCACAGACTCCTCGCCCCACACAGCGATCAGATCCTGGACTTCCCGGTCTGTCCATGCTGGGGATCTCATTCTATTCTTCCATTGGGCTGACTCCTCTGCTGGAGAGCTCTGCATCGTTGCAGGTGCCGCGGAGCTCGCCCCGATGTCAAAGCAAGAAATGAGATTCTAACTGTCCAGACAGGAAAAGGAATTCAAATTTTCCCTGGTCATTTCCTGTGTGGCTGCTCAGAGAATCCAAGCTCGGACTGCTGTCCAGAGTGTCAACAGAGTGGTGCAGTGTGGGATAGCTCCCGGAGCTACTAAGTTCGATTTGCATCCACACCTAGCCTAATTCGAGCTAGCAAGTGCGAATTTAGCGTTACTCCACCTGTCGGGGTGGAGTACCAAATTCGAACTAATTAGCCCCCTAGTTCGAATTAAATGGCTTCCTGGTGTGGACGGTTGAGCGATTAGTTCGAATTAACGCTGCTAAATTCGATTTAAGGTCCTAGTGTAGACCAGGCCTAAGAAAGTGTAGCATAAGTGAGAAGAAAAGCAATAGCCTCACCTCCCTGGTGGTCTAGTGGTTAGGATTTGGCACTTTCACTGCCAGGGCCTGGATTCAATTCCCAGTCAAGGAAAAGTGACTTTAAACCAAGCAAGCTTTGTTTTTTCTTCACTTGCAATGTAAATAAATCCATGTTATTTTCCTGATTCCCCCCATCTTCCCAGTGTCTCCATGGCAGGGTTGGCTCCAGGCAGCAGCGCAGCAAGCAGGTGCCTGGGGCGGCAAATGGAAAGAGGAGGCTTCAGCAGCAATTCGGCCCAGCAGTAGAGCTGCCATTGATTGCAGCTTTTTTATTTTATTTTTCTGCTTGGGGTGGCGAAAACACTGGAACTGGCCCTGCTCCATGAAAGACAATTTGTTAAATCCCAGATGAGTGCAGTTCTATCAGTTCTCAGCCTGAGTCCTTAGGTCTTAATCCTGAGGATATTGTCCCACCATGGGGCCATTTCCCGCCTCTCTTTCATACAGAAGCACAATTTTCCTTGCAGAGACACAGGAACAGCAAGATCTTTCTCTGTCCCTTGTGCAAAGCAGGGGGCCAAATTCCATGGAAACAATGGACAAGCAGGGACCCTGGGCACATCCAGCCCTGGCCGTGAGATGTTCCCTCCCCTCTTTCTTTATGCCCCTGTTGTTATTTCATGGATTGTCTGGGATGGGGGAAAAGCTGAGTTCACTCCAGGTGGAGGGGAAAAAGGACCCTGAAAATCTCAGGCCCCAACCCCTGCTACCAGGATCACCGAGGTGCTGGGGATTTGAGCAGGAAAGGGACGGTGTGAATTGTCAAGGTGGGGAATGAATAACAATCTACAACTAGATCCACCTCATTAACCACCGACACAGGCTAATCCTGCTGCAGATAGAAGGGAAACTGGGAATAATTATTTGCTGTTCAGCCATGGAAACAGTGACCCAATTACACCACAGTGAATGTGCTGGGGAAAGCTGGACTTCACAGGCAGGTGGAAAAAGCAGATCCTAGAAACACCTGGAGCTTCCCACACCACTGCTGCCACCAGGGTCAGATGTTGAGTGACTCACAGCGCCCCTCCCCTCCCATTACCTTCCAGCAGGGAGTGGAAGCACCCCTCACCCAATGCAGGGGAGAGGCCTGATTGTATCTCTGCACACTGAGTCCAGGGCACCCACTCTCTCTGCCCCACACATCGAATCTGGCCCTGCTGAAAAGTGACCCCTAAGAACCAGCAATCTCCAGGACAGCAGGTTTGGCCCTCAGAGCAGGGAATGTGTCCCCCATGCTGCTCTTAGGCCACTGGATGCTCTGGAAACAAGAGGGCTCTGAGTGTAACCCAGGGGTCAGCAACCTTTCAGAAGTTCTGTGCCGAGTCTTCATTTATTCACTCCAATTCAAGGTTCCGCATGCCAGTAATACATTTTAATGTTTTTAGAAGGTCTCTTTCTATAAGTCTATAATATATAACCAACTATTGTTGTATGTAAAGTAAATAAGGTTTTTTAAAATGTTTAAGAAGCTTCATTTAAAATTAAATTAAAATGCAGAGCCCCCAAGACTGGTGGCCAGGACCTGGGCAGTGTGAGTGCCACTGAAAATTAGCTCGTGTGCCACCTTCAGCACATGTGCCATAGGTTGCCTACCCCTAGTGTAACCCATAGCACACAAAGACTATCTGGGGATGTAGCTCAGTGGTAGAGCACATGCTTTGCATGTATGAGGTCCTGGGTTCAATCTTCAGGTTCCTTTTTCACCCTGCTGCTTTGCTCATGCCCAGAGGGGATGTGACCGAGCAGTCTCCCTGCAGGAGTTTCAATCCTGCTCAGTGAGGGGCAAGTGCCAATTGCATGGAAAGTCGGGGGCGGTTTCTGCTCCTAAGTTACCTTGGTACATGTAAGATTCCCACCTGCTGTGCTGCTTGGGACAAGGGTAGATGAGAAGGGTGAATCCTCCAACACTGGAGGGAAAGGTCCCATCTGCACAGACTGAGCGGCCAGGAAACAGAGGGGCAGTCAGTGCTCAGAGAGGAGGGAGGTCAGTGATGTACACCCAGCAGGGGACACTGTCTTTTTGAGGCGAGTGCAGCTTGCTTGGGATGGTGCTGACGATGGCTAGAAAAAAGGCTAGAGTCAATGACTGATGAGACCACAGAAGGGGAAGGGGAATGGCACCCCCACAGAAGGTCCTGGGTGCTCAGATGCCCCAGTTATTGCACCCTGGCCTGTCACAGAGAGAGAAAAGACCCAGCGGGACCCAGCCCCCCTACAGTGATCCCATGGACAAGAACCTGGCTGGGAGTGGGGTGAAGGTTCCCTCTGGGCAAAGGGGAGCTGAAATCCCTCAGTGTCCTGGAATTTAACCAACGGAAGCTTCAAACCCTGCACGGGTCTGGGCTGAGGTGCGTCAGCAGAAGGTTGGGCTGGACGGGGCGGCAGGTTTGTACAATTTTTGGTGGTGCCCAGAATGGGACCAAGTCCTGCCCCACCCCACCCCACTCCCACACAGGACCAGCTTTAGGCCGATTCTCCTGATTCCCCTGAATTGGGCCCCACCCCCAAGCCCTGGTACTGCGTACTGGCAAGAGCTGGTGCGCTGTATCAGGGTGGCCCGGCTTCCTCAGGGGGCAATTTAAAGGGCCTGGGGCTCCCAGCAGGGGCTGGGGTAGGGCTGCAGGGCGCTATTTAAAAAGTCCAGGGTTCCCATTGCTTCTACCGCCCCGGCCCTTTAAATAGCCCCCAGAGCCCCGCAGCTTCCCCAGGACTCCCTCAGCTATTTACAGGGACGGGGCAGTGGAAGCAGGGGAGCCCCGGGCCATTTAAATAGCCCCCAAGCCCCAGGCTGCTGCTGCTACCCCGGTGCTGAGGGAGAGAGGAGGGGGCACTTACCGTACAGGGTGGGCTGTACCCTCTGTACCTGCACCCCCTGCCCTGCCTGCACCAGCCCCTGCCTCCAGCCAGCCCCACACCCCCTGCCTGCAGCCAGCCCATCTCCAGCCAGCCCTGCACCCCCTGCCCTGCCTGCACCAGCCCCTGCATCCAGCCAGCCTCACACCTCCTGCCCTGCCTGCCCCAGCCCCTGCCTCCAGCCAGCCCCACACCTCCTGCCTGCAGCCAGCCCATCTCCAGCCAGCCCTGCACCCCCTGCCCTGCCTGCACCAGCCCCTGCTTCCAGCCAGCCCCAAACCCCCTGCTCTGCCCGCAGCCAGCCCATCTCCAGCCAGCCCTGCACCCCCTGGCCTGCATCCAGCCCCTCACCCCTGCCCTGACTGGAACAGTCCCTGCCTCCAGCCAGCCCCACACCTCCTGCCCTGCCTGCACCAGCCCCTGCCCACAGCCAGCCCGTCTCCAGCCAGCCCCACACCCCCTGCCCTGCCTGCACCAGCCCCTGTCTCCAGCCAGCCCTGCACCTCCTGCTCACAGCCAGCCCCTACTGCACATCCTGCCTGCACCAGCCCCGCACCCCCTGCAGCCAGCCCTGCACCCCGTCTCCAGCCAACCCCTGTCGTACCCCCTGCGGCCCTGCCTGAAGCCAGCCAGCTCCCCACACCCCCCTGCCCGCACCAGCCCTACACCACCGGCCCTGCAACTCCTGCCCTGCCTGCAGCCAGCCCCGCACCTCCTGCCCTGTCTCCAGCCAACCCCTGCTGCACCCCCCTGCCTAAAGCCAGCCAGTCCCGCACACCCCGTCTCCAGCCAGCCCTGAACCCCTTGCCCTGCCTGCAGCCAGACCCTACCTCCAGTCAGCCCCTGCCCTGCCTCCAGCCAGCCCCATGTCCACTGGTGCCCTGCAGTTCCCAGGGCAGTAACCCTGCTCACCTGCTTCAATGAGGGGGGCAGGGAGCAGCTGGAACCCACACATGTGCACACCGTAGGGTGACCAGACAGCAAGTATGAAAAATCAGGACAGGGGGTGGGGGTTATTAGGATCCTATATAAGAAAAAGTCCCAAAAATTGGGACTGTCCCTATAAAATCAGGACATCTGGTCACCCTAGCACACCCCCAGGGAGTGGCAGGGACCTACACATGTAAAACGGAATTCGTTTCTAGTTCAGGCCCATCTTTTTAAAAAAGAACTTTCGGTAGGGTTAACATACACCTGTATTTTCCTGGACATGTCAGGCTTTTTGATTCTTAAATCACTGTCTGGGAGGAATTTTTATTTAAAAATTTAAAAATTCCTCCTGGGAAAATACGGACGCATGGTAACGCTATTGGTACAAAAAATACATACTGTGGCACATCCCTTAAATCAGAACTTTTTATAGGCAACCGGTTCCTAAGGAATGAAAGTTTTTTTTATATATACATATATATATCTATATAAATTTTTAGTTATCCCTGCCGGGGCCCGGCTGAAAATGACTGCCCAGAGTTCGAGAACTATCCCTGCCCTGGCCGCGGCTGGGATTTAAAAGGCTCTGGGCTCCCCGCCGCGGTGGGCAGCCTGGAACCCTCTGATTCCCCGCCGGGGCTGGCGGCAGGCCGGGTCTAGGATTTGCCAGCTCCGGTGGACCTCCCTGCGGGAGGTCCACCGGGGCCATCTGCCGCCCTCCCCAGGATGCCGCCCCAAGCGGGTGCTTGGCCCGCTGGTGCCTGGAGCCGGCCCTGTCGAGGAGGCTCTTACCTTCTAAACAGGGATGGCTGTTTTCTAGTAAAATCAGGAAAAGGGAAGGAGAAAACTCGAAAGAGGTTCCTCCTGTCGCTCATGTCCGTGAACCCGAATACTCCCTCGGCCCTCAAAGAGAGACCTGGAGAAGGAGACTTGCTGAAGCAAAGCCACAGGGGTCTCTGAGGTTTCCCTGGCCCCTCGCCCCTCTCCTGCCTGGCTGATGTCAGCATCTCTCTGTGAGGTCACCACCTCCCCACCACTTTGACCAATAGTCTGAGGTCCTGCAAAAGGCCTTTGTGATGTCACTGCCACACCCCTCCCTTGCTGTGCTAATGTCCTGCCCCTGGCCAGGCACTGTGGAGGTTTGAGCTTCTCCCTGTGGATCACCCCACTCAAGGAACGTTCGTTCTAGGAAGCAAGCCGGCTAGACAGGAAAACATCAGATGCTGCTCCCAATGCTACACTCAGTTTTACAGAAATTAGTCGACTTGATGGTCAGAAGAGACCATTAGAGCATCTAATCTGACCCCCTGCATATCACAGGCCTCCTGTATGACACAATAGCTACTTTTGGAGCAAACACATTCCAGAAAGGCATCTAGTCTTCATTAAATGACATCAGGAGATGGAGAATCCACCACTTTCCTTGGTAGCTTGTTCCTGTGGTGAATCATCCTCATTGTTGAATATTTGTGCCTTAGTTGTAATATGAATTTGTCTCTTTTCACCTTCCAGCCATTGGGTCTTGTTATGCCTTTCTCTGCTCAATTAAAGAGCCCTTTAATACCCAATCTTTTCTCTCCATTAAGGCCCTTCAACACTTCAGTGAAGTCACTTTTCATTCATGAAGGACCCCCCGGCGCCAAATTGCCACCGAAGACCCAGAGCTGAAGAATCTCCGGGGGCCCAGGCCTCACGAGAGTTTTCCAGAGCCCCCAGAGTTAGTGAAGAACCCCGCTCCAGGAGCCCCAAAACACTCTTGTGGGGGCCCCTGCGGGGCCCAGGGCACATTGCCCCACTTACCCCCCACCCCGGGCAGCCCTGATGGGACCTGGAGCTACTGATATTTCAGGACTCCTGTGAGACTTTCAGCTGGTTGGTTTGCACTCTGCTCTCATTGCTTCCCTCTCGGGACTCTCTCTTCTTCTCCCTCTCTGCTGCTCTCCTCCCCTAGACATTGAACCCAGCCCTTGCTGCTGCTAACACCAACTGGCAGAAGAGCCTATAAGCCCCCTGCCTGAGGGGAGGCCAATGCATGTGGGGGGGCCAAAAGCAATATGATATTTTCTGTCTTATTCTCTATCCCTTTCTTAATGATTGCCAAGATTCTCTTTGCTTTTTTGACCATCGTTGCACACTGAGTGGATGTTCTCAGAGAACTATCCGCAGTGACTCCAAGATCTCTCTTGAGTGGCAACAACTATTTTTGGCCTCGTCATTTTATATGTATAGTTGGGATTATGTTTTCCAATGTGCATCACTTTGCATTTATCAACAAATCTGCCATTTTGTTGCCCTTTCACCCAGTTTTGTGACCTCTTTTTGTAACTCTTCGCAGGCTGCTTTGGACTTAACTTTCCTGAGTATTTTTGGATCATCTGCAAATTTAGCCACCTCGCTGTTTACCCTTTTTTCCAGATCATTTATGAATATGTTGAATAGCACTTGTCCCAGCCCCCCTGGGGGACACCACTATTGACCTCTCTGCATTTTGAAAACTGACCATTTATTCCTACCTTGTAACCAGTTATTTACCCATGAGAGGACCTTCCCTCTCATCCCATGAGAGTGTAATAGAGCAGAATAGGGCTTCCTTGGGAGGGGGAGTGAACTGAGAATATATCAGGGGGTCGTGCACATTTACTGTCCTGGTGAAAAAGTGTGTCTGATACTCAGTCTTTGCTGCTCCTGCCGGCTGTGACTGCTGAGGACATTTTCCTTCTCTGCTCCAGGGTCTCTCTTCTGCCAGAGTCTCAAAAAGTCAAGCTGCCCTGCAGACTATGGCAGAGCAGTTTGGTAATAGGCTGCAGGACTCACCACGTAAGAATGTAGCTGCTGTAGCACCTTGACTGTCCATGGGCCAAATCCTGCAGCCCTGGATAACCTCCCACTGATGGTGATGGGAATTGAACTTTTGTAACTAGCTGCTGATACCTGCGGTTTCAGCCATGGATTAAACTGGTAGCAAACACAGCTTCAGCCAAAGCAGTGAAGGATGTAAGTGAAAGAGCAAAGCTGGCCATCCGGGGAACTGCTGCAGTCCCGTAACCACAGCTTGACCTGCCAGTTCTTCCTTGCTGAACCTGGCTTTTGTGTCAGGCTCCTTTCTTTTATTTCTTCTCATGAAAAGGAAAGACCTCACTGCACAATCCTTGTAAGTGCTTGTTCAAGACACAGAGACCCTTCCTTGCAGCTAAGTTTTGGAAAGTGTTAAATGGTAAGTCTGGAGCTGATGGAAAGGTTACCATAACTCAGAGTTGAGCTGAAGCTGCTGTGACTGAAACTCAGAGCACTAATCAGTATCTGATCACGGCAGCTGGTGGGAGAAGCACATGTTAGAAGTCCTCTGTCAGCTCAGCTGTGGCTTTCTGTGCACAGAGCCAGCCTGCTCAAGGTCTGCAAGTCTTGAGGGAAATGGGGAACATTTTTATTTTGGAAGTTGAAGGTGTAGTCTTGGACCATCAAGTGGAGTGGTTGCAAATGCCCTGTTGGGGAAAGCACCATGGCTTAGTAGGCTAAAGCACCTGTCTAATAAACAGGAGATCTTGGGTTCAACTCCTAGTGGTGCCTTGTTCTATAGCTTTTGTCTCCTCTGCTCACATTTTCCTGTGTCTTCCTAGGCAACAGAAGAGACCTCCCTTGACAATCCAAGTAATTGCTTGTGAAGGAAAAGGCTTCTTTCCAGTGGAGCATTGGAGAGAATCAAATCCTCAGTCTGGTGTTGATGAAAAGGCTATTGGCATTGGCAAGGAGGTTGCTCCGGCTGCAATTTGCTGTGACAGGAGAGCCTGTGTCATGCACCCATGCGATTCGCTGGGGATATCTGTGCACAGAGCCCCTTCTAGAGGGTTCTCTGCAGGGCTTGCAGGAAATGGAGAATTACTGTCCTTTCACCTTTCATGTTAGTGTTGATGAAAAATGGAGCAGTTAGGGGAGAAGTCCTAAAGCGTGGCACCATGCCAGAGCTTGCCAAGAGAGCTGCTTGATAAAGAGCAGATTCAGGATCCAGCATCCAGTGCTGCCTTGCTGAATGTGCCTCCTCTTGTCACGTTTTGGTCAATCTTTTTTGTTAATGGAGAAGCCCGACTCTGGCTAGCTATACAAATGCTTGCAAAAGAAATGAGTCTTTTTGCTGACAACTGTCAAAAGGAGGCTTTGGATAAACATGGAAACAAGGTCAAGGTCACTGTAACTCATCTTGCATGTGCAGTTGTTGAAGCTATAAAGCAGAGCACTAAGCACAGTATTACCATGGCTGGTCATAGCGGGATCTCTGTGTGGTGGGATCCACGGGGTACAGTCCCAAACGGTGGAACTGCTCTGTTCTCTTCTCTCTCCAGCCTGGGCTGTGTCTTACAATGCTGCACTAGTGACAAGCAGCAAAACCCCCTCCATGTGCTGTGATGATTCAGCCAACAACATGCAGCAATGCACCCAAATAAGTGGCATGAATGCTCTATAAGCCACTCCTCAATTATACATAGAGAGACACCAGCATATCTCCCCAGCCCTCAGCCTTGCACCTCAGAAATGTACCGTCTTACATTGCTCAAAACCTCTTGAAAAGTGCAAGCTCATTAATTAATTCACCACTTCTTCAAAAAGAAAGTGAACATGCACCAGCCTTTTTAATCTGAGCAGCTTTCCCAAGCACTTTGGACAATTTCACAAGTAAGTATAAAACATTAAAATAAGTTTATTAACTACAGAAAGATAGATTGTAAGTGATTATAAGTGTTAGGCAGAGAGGTCAACGTTGGTTACATAAATGAAAATAGAATCTCAGTGTGACATTCTAGACCTTTGGGGGAACGGGCTGTAACCCCCATATTCCTCATTTTCATATAACCGTTATCTTACATATAAAGCATGACTTGTAAGGTATCGAGGGAAAGGATATGATCTGCTGAAAGTCATTTCTCTACCCATCTATGTATACCATTCATGCGTATGAAGTTATGAGAATTGTGCAGTATGGTTGTCACTATGCTGTAAGTTGGGGGAATCAGCCATCACCTGCAGGAGGCCACACACGGGGAATTGCTCAGCCTTGCTTGGAGAGACGCAGTGATGCTAACCTGACTCTGAAGAGGGCCACAAAACCAATGGGGAAGAAAGGACATGATAAAAGGAGAGACATTCGCTAAGCTTTATCTCTCTCTTCCACCTCCACCTACAGACACCACCACACCAAGCGACTGAAGAGCTGATCAAAGGGGAGACCCCGGCTGAAAAGCAACCAGCCAGCCTGTAGTGAGAAGCATCTAAGTTTATAAGGGCATTGAAAGGGTTAAGATCAGCTTAGAATGTGTTTTGCTTTTATTTCACGAAAACAGCCAGGAGTCCGGTGACACCTTAAGGACTAACAGATTTATTTGGGCATAAGTGTTCGTGGGTCAAAAGCCCACTTCCCCAGATGCATGGAGTGAAAACTGCAGATACAGGCATAAATATAGGGCTTGGCTACACTTACAAGTTGCAGCGCTGGTGGAGGCTTTCCAGCGCTGCAACAACACCCCGTCCACACTTGCAGGGCACAACCAGCGCTGCAACTCCCTGGTTGCAGCGCTGGCTGAAAACCCATCCCGGCAGGGGTATAAGGAGTGCAGCGCTGGTGATCCAGCGCTGCCCAGCAGGTGTGGACACTCACCAGCGCTTTACCTGTCCTCCAGGGAATAAGGAGGTATCCCAGAATTCCTGTTCAGCCACTCTGCACATCAGTTTGCACTCTACTGCTCTTGCCTCAGGTGACCCGCCCTGTAAATGCCCCGGGAAATTTAAAAATCTCCTTCCTGTTTGCTGCAGCCAGGTGTGGAGTGCAATCAGTTTTAATCAGTTACAGGTGACCATGCCTCCACGCGGCAAACGAGCCCCAGCATGGAGCACTGGTGAATTGCAGGACCTCATCAGTGTTTGGGGTGAGGCATCTGTTCAGGCACAGCTGCGCTCCGGCCGTAGGAATTACGATATCTTTGAGCAGATATCAAGGGCCATGCTGGATCGGGGCCATGATCGGGACGCAGTACAATGCAGGGTGAAAATTAAAGAGCTGCGGAGTGCCTATTACAAAGCCCGAGAGGGGAATCGACGATCCGGAGCTGCTCCCACGACCTGCCGTTTTTACAGGGAGATGGATGAGATACTTGGGGGTGACCCCACTGCCAATCCCAGGATAACGATGGACACTTCTGAGCAGGCTGGGGGACAGGAGGAGGAGGCGGAGGAGGCGGCGGAGGCGGAGGCGTGGGGGGGGGAGGAAACCGCGAGTGAAGCTCCTGGCATGGGGGAAGAAACCGCAGATTCCCTGGAGGCATGCAGCCAGGAGCTCTTCTCAAGCCAGGAGGAAAGCACCCAATCGCAGCAGCCAGCAGTTGCAGAAGGACAAGCAGAGGAGCGTGTTACCGGTAAGCGGCTTTTATTTTCTGGGTGAAATGTTTCTGGAGAGGAGGGGGGGTTATGGATGCATGCATGCCAGCCTCTAGATGTGGAATAGCCCGTTGATGTGGTCTATCACGTCGCGGTAATCTGCCTCAGTTATCTCAGCAAAAGCTTCATCCAGAGCGTGGGCAATATGCCTGCGCAGGTTTATAGGCAGAGCCACTGTGTCCCTTGTCCCAGTGACGGTGACGCGTCCGCGCCACTCTTCTGCCAGTGGTGGGGGGACCATTTCTGAACACAGGCAAGCCGCATAGGGTCCCGGGCGGAATCCACATTGCTCTAAAAGAGCCCCCCGCTGTTCCCTAGTGACTCGCAGTAGGGAAACATCTTCCAGGATTAAGTCCTGTGAAAAATGTTGGGAGACTCTTTAGTGAAGAGATAGGGAGATAAGATCACCCCTGCATCTGCATCTTCATTTCACTCAAACCCTCTAGCACTCCAGATTACCCGAAGCAACCAGCTCCCCTCTATCACCCAAGCCCCACTTCTCCCCATATAAGCACTGCTCACTCACCATGTCGTGGCTTCTGTAGTGTTATGCGTGTGGGTAAAAGAATGCTTAAATAAGAACTCACTCCCTCAGTGTAACAATTCATGTCTGGAGATAGTGGATACAATGCTGCCCGTGTTAAATGTTGTCATTTCTGTTTCTACAGTGACCTTGACTACTGGACTGCCCAGATGTTCAACATCACAGAGGCTTCAAAATTTGAGAAAAAATCCCCGAAAGAGCAAAGAAGACATGCTGAAAACTGTTCTTAATCAGTCTGCTCGAGAGAGTAAGGACTTGAAGGATTGGCGAGAGAAAGAAAGCAGGACACGCAAGAGAAATGCAGTGGCCAAGAGGAAAACCACGGAGCGGCTGCTAAGCATCCTGGAGCGCCAAGCGGAGTCTATAGAGTCACTCGTTGCCATGCAAGCAGAGCACTACCGTGCTACTCCCCCCACCCCCCGTCCTTTGTGCCTTGTGCCCCAATGTCAGCTCAAACCACCTTTCCCCAGCATCCAGGTTCTTACCACCACCAGCTGCCTCCAACACCTGTATGTTCCCCAACCAGCCCTGATACCTACCACCACCCTTACCCTCTGCATTCAACCCCCATCACCATGCAGTATATGAACCCTGAAGTGCAGGATTCATTAAACAGCAATCCAGACAGGGCATATGCAAACTTGTGACTGTACAGTTCACCAACCCACACCCCTGCCCTCTTGTGTTCATGAAATGTTGTGTGTCTGTCTGTCTGTCAAGGAAGTTTTTTTCTTTTCAATAAAACAATTCTTGGCTTTGAAAACAGTCTTTATTATAGCAGATAGTGAAAGATACCTTAGCCCAGTAAAGAAAGAGGCACTACAAATCATATTATTATTATGGATAATAGAATAACAGTGTAAGCAGTGCAATTCACTCCCATGCAAGGCAGCAAACATTATTGTTGGCTTTCAGCCTCAAATTCTTCCCTCAAGGCATCCCTAATCCTTGTAGCCCTGTGCTGGGCCTCTCTATTAGCCCTGCTCTCTGGCTGTGCATATTCAGCCTCCAGGACTTGAACCTCGGTGGTCCATGCCTCACTGAATGTTTCACCCTTCCCTTCACAAATATTATGGAGGGTACAGCAAGCGCATATAACCGCGGGGATGCTGCTTTCCCCCAAGTCTAGCTTCCCATACAAGCAACGCCAGCGGGCTTTTAAACGCCCAAAAGCACACTCCACAGTCATTCTGCACCGGCTCAGCCTGTAGTTGAACCGGTCCTTGCTCCTGTCAAGCTTCCCTGTATAGGGTTTCATGAGCCAAGGCAGTAACGGGTACGCGGGGTCTCCAAGGATCACAGTGGGCATTTCGACATCCCCTACTGTGATCTTCCTGTCTGGGAAAAAAGTCCCTGCCTGCATCTTCCTGAACAGGCCACTGTTCCGAAAGATGCGTGCATCATGCACCTTTCCAGGCCAGCCTGTGTAAATGTCAATGAAACGCCCGCGGTGATCCACAAGCGCCTGGAGAACCATAGAGAAATACCCCTTCCGATTAACGTACTCTGATGCCAGGTGGGGGGGGGCCAGAATAGGAATATGCATCCCATCTATTGCCCCTCCACAGTTAGGGAAACCCATGTGTGCAAAGCCATCCACAATGTCCTGCACGCTCCCCAGAGTCACGGTCTTTCTTAGCAGGATGCGATTAATTGCCTTGCAAACTTGCATCAAAACGATTCCCACGGTCGACTTTCCCACACCAAACTGGTTCCCGACCGACCGGTAGCTGTCTGGAGTTGCCAGCTTCCAGATTGCAATAGCCACTCGCTTTTCCACCGTCAGGGCAGCTCTCAATCTTGTGTCCTTGCGCCGCAGAGTGGGGGCGAGCTCAGCACAAAGTCCCATGAAAGTGGCTTTTCTCATACGAAAGTTCTGCAGCCACTGCTCGTCATCCCAGACTTCCATGACGATGTGATCCCACCACTCAGTGCTTGTTTCCCGAGCCCAAAAGCGGCGTTCAACGGTGCTGAGCATTTCCGTAAATGCCGCAAGCACTTTAGTGTCACACGCGGCAGGCAAATCCATATTGATATCATCGTCGGAATCCTCACTGTCACTTTGGAGCTGAAGGAATAGCTGGACTGCCAAACGTGTTGTGCTGGTGACACTCATCAGCAGAGTCCTCAGCAGATCGGGCTCCATTTGCCACAGAAATCGCGATTCACACAGAGAGTAACAGAAAGACACTCACAATGGCGCCAAACGCTGCTGGAAAGAGTGAATGCTGGGATGTGAAGCGATGCACCACGGGGCGCTGGCAAACAGGAAGCGGAATGACCCGCACACTTCCTTCCCCTTCCCACAATACTCAGCGCCAAAACGGCGCCAAAACGGGACGAGGTGCTCTGTGGGATAGCTGCCCACAATGCACCTCTCAATACAGCGCTGGAAAGTGCTGCAAGTGTGGCCACACTGCAGCGCTGGTAGCTGTCAGTGTGGCCACACTCCAGCGCTGGCCCTTCCACAGCTGCATGACCAGCGCTGTAACTCCCAGCGCTGCAACTTGTAAGTGTAGCCAAGCCCATATATTGGAACATGACATGAAGGGAGTTACCTTACAAAGGGAGAACCAGTGTTGAAGGCCAATTCAGTCAGGGTGGATGCGGTCCACCCCTAATAATTGATGGGGAGGTGTCAATACCAAGAGAGGGAAAATTGCTTTTGTAGTGAGCCAGCCACTCCCAGTCCCTATTCAAGCTCAAATTAATGGTGTTAAGTTTGTAAATAAATTGTAACTCTGCAAATTCTCTCTGAAGTCTGTTTTTGAAGTTTTTTGAATGGCTACTTTTAAATGTTAATGAATGTGTGAGTGAATATGTAAATGGATTGTTGTTTGAGCAAGTCCCATATGGTGTAGTGGCCAGGATTCCTGGTGTTTTCATGCAGGCAGCCTGGATTCAATTCCCAATGTGGGAACAGTCCAGAGCTTTTGCTCAGAGGGGAGGCAGGAAATGAAAGGAATGGGAAGGGATCTGGCCAGCAGGGGAGTTGGACAGTGTTGGGAGGGGATCCCAGAAGTGGGAGTGGGGGGCAGAGCTCTGAGGGGAGATCAGGGAAGGATCCCAGCAGTGTGGGAAGTGGGCAGCATGGAGAGTCCAGGCCTGGCATGGGGAGTGGGAAGAGGGAATGTGTCCCTCTAAACTCACCAAGGGCAGACTAGGCAGGCTTGAAAGAATTACGTGTTTGTTGGTAAATGTCAATTTCAGTGTAAACACACAACCCAATGGCAAAATATTTCCATCGATAATAATCAAAATTGACAGATGGGCAAGTAAGAAACATGCTGCTTGAGAACGTGTCCTGTTCTAATCCTATAGGGGTCCCTTCTGCCTTAGGCACCACCATGTGGGTGTTTCATTTCCCTCCCCATTTTCACACAGAGACACAATTTCCTTGGCATGGATCCACGAACAGCAAAACCTCCCTGTGTCTCTTGTCTGAGCCAGGACATTCGATTCCATTGAAACCTTCTTTCCTGCAATGGCAATGGTCAGACAGAGGGGATGCGGCCACCTTCAACCCCCGCCCCCCGGCAGTGAGATATTCCCTCTCCTCTTCATGCTGCTGTTGTTATTCCATGAGTCATCAAGGATAGAATAAAAAGCTAAGTTTACTCCAGGATGAGGAAAGAAAGAAGCCACCAACTCCCTGAAAAATCTCAGTGCCCAGAGAAAACCTGCCCTGCTATTGCAATCACAGAGGTGCTGGTGATACGATGGGAAAAGGGACTGTCTGAATTGCCAAGGCAGGAAATGAACAATCTACAGCAACATCATTAACCACAGACACACTCTAGCCATGCTCCAGCCAGTAGGGAAATGGGCAGGAATTCTTGCTGTTCAGCCATGGCCACATGTAGAGAGGTGCACAGCAGTGAGTGTGCTGGGGAAGCTGGTCTGAGCAAACAATTGGAAATGACCCTTCAGTGGGAACAGAACCAGAGTGTAGAAAGGCCCCTGTGTTAAGTGGTTGTGACTGAGGACTTAGGGAGCTGGACTAGAAAACCATGGGTGTTTTTCTGTGGAGGCTTGATTCTTGCCAGCTAGGCAAGGCTGGTGTATGGTGTCTCCATGGCTGCACTTTCAGTGTCTGATCCCCCAAAGAGATAAGTCTAGACGTATTCAGAGGCTAAGGACAAGTCAAAAATTCAAACATTGAGTCTATGCTGCTGCAGCTCAGTAATGGAGATGCTCTATGCCAGGATTTCTCAAACTTCCTTTCACTACAACCCCCTTCTGCCAAAAAACGTACTGCATGGTCCCTGGGAAGGGAGGTGGAAGGATTACAAGGGTCAATTAAAAGTGGAAAGTCAGAAGCAGCACTTGCCTGCCTCAATATATGGTATTATATTTTGTTGCACCTGTTGTCACAAAGTGGGAATGTTCTTAATATTTTCTCTGAATACTGTGTGGGTGCCTCAGTTTCCCCTGCAAGATGCCAACTGAAGGTGTTGGGGACAAAGAGAACAGGTGGCCTCCTTGTCCGGAAAAAACACAGAGATCAGAGGAGGGAGTGTCAGTTTGGAGCTGGCTGGGGAAATGGGGAGAGACCCAGAACTTGGTTCTGGGCTCCCCACCCCTCAAGAGGGACCTGACAGAGGGGTTCTGTTTTCTGTACCAACAAGCTCTGTTTAAACTGTGTTCCCGTCATCTAATAAACCTTCTGTTTTACAGTCTGGCTGAGAGTCACATCTGACTGCGGAGTTGGGGTGCAGGGACCTCTGGTTGCCCAGGACCCACCTGGGCAGACTCGCTGTGGAAAGCGCACGGTGTGGAAGGGCATGCTGAATGCTCCGAGGTCAGACCCAGGAAGGTGTAAGCTTCTTGCCCTGGAGACAGTCTGCTCCGAGAGAGGAGGCTCCCCCAGAGTCCTGACTGGCTTTGTATGGAGTTGTTCCAAAGCATCCCAGCATCCCCTTCCAAACCATGCGCTTCCCAGAAGTCCGCACAGGCACTGACACTCCCTCCTCTGGCCTTTGTCTCTTTTCCAGGCATTAGGAGGCCACCCGATCTCTCTGTTCTCCAACACCTTCAGTTGGCACCTTGCAGGAGAGTGGCCCAGGCCATCAGTTACCAGGAGACAGGGTTGCGGCCATTCTCTGTGCAGCCGGCATCACACTGGCCCTCTAGGGCTCTACAACAATCACACCCCCTTATCCCACCATCTAGATCCTTGAGAAATGCAGAGAGGAAACTGAGGAACCCACACAGTATTCAGAGAAAACATTAAGCACATTCCCACTTTGTAACACCTGTATACGACTAGTTATATACTTTAAAGGGGTGTAAAATAGTCAAGTATCGTGCTAAACACAATGATACGCCAACCTGACCACCAAATTTAAGTTGCATGTTTTTCCCCTCAGGTGAGGGTTCTGGGATGGGGCTGGGGATCAGGGGTACACAGTGCAGGAGCGTGCTCAGTGCTGGGAGTGCAGGCTTTGGGGTGGGGCAGGGCTGAGGATGAGGAACTTGGGGTGCAGACAGGCTGCCCCAGGGCTAGGGCCAGAGAGGACTCCCCATCACCACCACTGGCAGCAGCAAGCTCCAGGGGAGGGACCCCTCCTCTCCCCCCCTGCCCCCCGCAGCGCACACACTCTGCACCACAGTCACTGCACATGCTCCTAGGGCCCCTCTCAGGTCCAGAAAGCTCACTCACCTCCCCTATGATTGGTACGGGGTGGGGGTTGCCATAACAGGTGGCCTTCCATCTTGCTGCCCCTCATCATAACTTCACTGTGGATGGGGGATGGGGCTGCCCCTTGCCCAGCATGGGGCAGAAGTGGGGTAGGCAGAGTGGTGGCTATGGCGGGGGGGGGGAGCAGGGTGTCATAAAATTCACCCAAGCCCCAGCTGCTCAGGTCTAGGAAGCCTCCCTCTCCCATCCCTCCTGTGGCGGGTGAGTCGGTGGGTGCTGGGGGAGAGGGCATTGCCTTCACATGTGGCTTCCTGCCTCCCCTGTGCAGCCTGCTGCCCCTCACCATAGCTTCACTGGGGGACAGTGGGAGGGGATGGGGCTGCCCCTTCCCCAGCATTGGGCAGGAGTGGGGGCTGGGGCAGGGGGGGAATCATAGGGTCAAACACTCACGGAAGCCCCAGCAGCTGCTAAGGTGAGTGATGTCCATCTCCTGGCCGGAAGTCCCCTTCCCGTCTCCTCCAGGTAGGGGCAGGGGACGGGAGGGCTGCGAAGCACAGCCCTCTGATTCCCGCCGCGGCTGGGATTTAAAGGGCTCTGGGCTCCTGCGGCTGTGGGCAACCCAGAGCCTTTTAATTCCTTGCCGCCGCTGGGATTTAAAGGGGCGAAACCTAGCTCCAAATATTGGTGGAGCAGAGGCCCTGACTGTGAATATTCCTTTAGCCCCAGGAGCCCATATAAGTTGGTGGCCATGCCGATGCCAGGCACTTCAGAGGCAATGGCCAGAGCAGGCAATCGTCAAGTGATCTATCCCTGCGTTGTCTTCTGAAGTTGGGTGCTTGTTTTTTGGGCTAACTCTCAGCCCAGACAAACTCCAGGGAGGGAGCGTTGCTGTTTGTGCCGAGGAGCGTGGCTGGGACTCGGACCCCCTTCCCCAGCTCTGGGTAGCACCCGCCCCCCGCCATTTCAGGCTGTGGTCTGCTTAAGGCCACAGAGCCCTTGCCTTTTTTTGCCCGGTGCCTGAGAGTCAGGCCAGCTGCGGGGAATTAGCTCAAGTGGCAGAGCGCTCGCTTTGCATCCGAGAGGTAATGTGGGGCGATGCCCTCATTTTCCGAGCCTGTCGACTAAGGGCTCCTGATGAGCGTGGTGGACGGGAGAGCCGGCCATCTGACTTTTGGCCTTGCTGCCAGTCAGAGTGCCATGCCTGTGTCTTCCCAGGGCCAGCTCCCGTGAGGCGCGCATAACTTGGGAGGAAAGGGGTAGAAGAGAAAGCAAGTGAAGCTGACTTCGAGTGGTGGTGCCCCTGGGCGGAGTGGTCCTCCTGCTCCTTCCTGTCAGAGGTGTGGGCTTCAGTGTGGGCTTGAGGGGTCTGGCTGTGGGAGGTGGGAGGATGGTGTCCAGGGAAGTCCCAAAGGTCACCCTGCGCCGGCGGAGTGTGAAGCCTCTCCCCTAGGTTGGGGTGCCGAGGATTAAGCCTTCCTCTGTGGCTTGGGCTGGGGAGTGTGATCTGGCGTCGGGTACATTTGGGTGGAGCTGGCGGCCGGCAAGAATTCGGGCCATCAGGTCAACCCTCTGTGGACAATGGGGGCGAGCCGGCAGGCCTGCGATTTTGGCTTCGCGGGTGGGCAGCTCAAGCCTGGCCTCCTATGAGCCTGGAAGGCAGCCGGCAGGGCTCACCTGTCTCCTCCCCAGGCCCAAGTTCCTTTCAGGAAGCAGGTGGAGCAAGGACCCAGGGAAGGGAGCCCGGTCCTGCCCAGCGTCTGCGCCCAGCAGGGCTCTTGCCCGCTCCTGGCCCACCTGGTTTTGGCCTCTGCCACCCCTAGCAGTCAGCCAAAAGAGCAGAGACCACCTTCTTCCTCCCACACCCAGAGTGGCCAGCATAGGGCTTGAACCCATGACCTTGGCATTAATAGCACCACACTCTAACCAGCTGAGCTAGCCGGGCTACAGAAAGTCCTCCCTTGCCTGACCCTTTTGGAAGGAGTCACCGGCTGGCGCGGGGACCGATGTGGCCTCCGTTATCAAATGGATGGATCGAGACACCACCTGCCAAGGTAGGGGAATTAGCTCAAGTGGTAGAGCGCTCGCTTCGCATGCGAGAGGCAGCGGGATCAATGCCCGCATTCTCCAGCAGCAAGGCAGCCGCGGGGCTGTCTCTTGCCCTTCTTTTAGAAGCCATGGACAGTCAGCCGGCTCAGCTTCTCCAGTGGCCTCCATCCCTCTCCCCGCTTGGCCTCCCAAAAAGACAGCCCTTGCGGAGCACAAAGCTCTTCCTCCCCGGCCTTTCTCCCCCTTGCGCTGACTGGGAGGCTGGAGACAGCTGGGGGAAGTTAGCTCCAATGGAAGAGCAGGGGAGAAGTAGTCAGACCCATACACACATTCTCCAGCCTGCTCTGCTGTGCTCTGCTGTGCTGGGCTCTAGTGGGGGACCTGCACCTTTCTTTCTGAGCTCTCACTGGAGCACAATCCCTTTCCTCCTCCCTCCCTGCTAGTCTACGCCAAGCTCATTGGCCGGGAGGGAGAGCCACTCAAAAACAGAATTACTCACATCCCAGGGGTCCATGAAGGGAATGAGGAGATGGGCGGGGTGGCTCGCGATACCAGCTCAGCTGAGACCGTGAGACCTCGCAGCCTCCTGATCTCAGGCAGCATGGCAGCCGTGGAGCAGAGCAGGGCACGCAGACAGCTTGGAGACAGCCAAAGCGGGGAAGGGCTGCGTTGGTCTGGAAGAGGGAGTCGGTGGCTGTCTATCCTGGTGGAGGCAGGGTCGCTTTGCTGTATGCTGGGCCAGGGGCCAGGGAGTCTGCTAGAGTTGCTGAGCTGGGCCTGCTCCTGGCTTTGCTTGGGTTAGAGGAAAATGGTGAAGATAGGAACGGCCCTCCTGGGTGAGACCGATGGTCCATCTAGGCCACTATCCAGTCTTCTGACAGTAACCGATGCCAGGCGCTTCAGAGGCAATGGCCAGAGCAGGCAATTGTCAAGTGATCTATCCCTGTGTTGTCTTCTGAAGCTTGGTGCTTGTTTCAGGGGCTAACTCTCAGCCCAGACACACTCCAGGGAGGGAGCGTTGGTGTTTGTGCCGAGGAGCGTGGCTGGGACTCGGACCCCCTTCCCCAGCTCTGGGTAGCACGCCCCCCTCCCTCCCTCCCATTTCAGGCTGTGTTCTGCTTAAGGCCACAGAGCCCTTGCCTTTTTTTGCCCGGTGCCTGAGAGTTAGGCCAGCTGTGGGGAATTAGCTCAAGCGGCAGAGCGCTCACTTTGCATGCGAGAGGTAGTGGGGGGCGATGCCCGCATTCTCCGAGCCTGTCGACTAAGGGCTCCTGATGAGCGTGGTGGACGGGAGAGACGGCCATCTGACTTTTGGCCTTGCTGCCCGTAGCGGTCAGGCCGAAAAATCAAAAGCCATCCTCCCCAGGCCCACAGCCACCCAGGGGCTCCTCTGCACCATCTTGCCTGAGCCGGTGGAAGTGGAGCCTGGAACTGAGCTGATGCGCTGAGGGTTATTTGCTCTGCGCGCTTCACATGGAGGTTAAAACACGGGGCACAGATCTTTGAGCACAACCCACGTCCTGAGGAATGGGCGGGGGCTGCATAAAGAAAGACCGGCTCTCCCTGGCGGGGCTGCAGCGGCTCTTCACAGGGGCAGTCCCACTGGCAATTCGTACCATTGTTTTGAAAGCCTCCTTTCCTGGCCTGGCTCCCCTCCCTTTAGGGAGACTGGTAACCCCAAACTTCCCAGAAACCAGCATAGCGAGGCCAACCTGAGCACAGACACCTGCTCAGTACACTGGGGTGCAGCCCTGAACTCCGGCAATCAGCTACACTCAGCTGCCCACCCAACAAGCGTTACACGGAAGAGCCTTCATGCCCCGCGTGTTCAGGTCCCTCCCAGCACCAGCTTTAAACTCCGCTGCTCAGTTCTAAGCCTTGGCCACACGGGGGCAGCCTGGAGCTCAGCCAACGCCTCCCGTTGCTGGTTTCATTTCCCGCTCCTCGTGGCAGGTTCACACCCCGCAGGCAGATCTCTGAATCGGAGCCGAACCATTCCCCAAATCCAGCGCTTTAGCAGCAGCTTTGCTAGGAAAGCGCTGACGTCCCCAAGTAAAGTAAGAGCCAGAGCGCTGTGTCCAGGACCTTCCATTGGGCCCCTCACCGTAGTGTCTGTCAGGCGCAAGGAGAAACCAGGGAAATGTTTTCATGGCGTTTAAGGGCAGAAGGGGTCATTAGCTCAGCTAGTCTGACCCCCGAATAACACAGAATTACACCATGACACGTATTGATCCCACAGACCTTAGACAGATAAAAGCGTTTCAGCCCTCAGGAAGGAGGCTAAACTGGGTGCCAGAGGCAGTGAACCAGGGCCCCCCAAGGCAATGGCAGGGAGCTGACGAGGTGAAATATGCCCCGATGATCCCAGCAGGCGACCCACCCCCATGCTGCAGAGGTGGGAGTCCCTGTTCCTCCTGCCCTTAAGAATCTCTGGTGGTAAGTGGGTCCCCCCAGTTCCCCAGATAAGAATCCTCCATGTGATTTCCCTGGCTTCACCTCCAGATAAGAACATTGTGCGGAGGGAGTGGGAGGAAGGTTGTCTGGCAGATCTGTAAAGGGGGACTGTGTCTCCCTGTCTGACCCAGGCTCCTTGGAGGAAGTGATCTCAGTGTGTCTGGCTGTCTCCATTCCTCCCACCCGTAAGAATCCCTGGTGTGTGGGTGCACCCTAGACCATTAAGGATCTCTGGGGGGTGGGTGTCTCTCTCCCCTAGTCAGGATCTCTGGGGTGTGGCTGTATAAAAAGAGACTTTGACTCAGCCAGGCTGGGCTGCCATCATGGAACAGACCAGGTCCTTCTGTGGGGGGTTTGCGTTCCTCCAAGGCCGTGATCTCAGTGTGTGTGGGTGTCCCTGTCCCTTCAACCCTTAACAATCCCTGGTGCGTGGGTGCGCTGGGCCCCATTACAATCCCCTCTGTCTTACCCCCATGAGGGATCCGGTGGATGTGGGTGTTCTCCATGCTACCGGGGGTGTCTGGTGCCCCTGTCCCTCCTGGTTAATAGTGAATTGTGTGGGTGACCCCCCGCCCGTTAAGGATCCGTGTTGTGTGGATGCCCCCGTTCTTCTCATTAAGAATGGTGCAACGGAGCATATGGGTGTCCCCCCCACCCCATGAACTAGCTCCCGTGTGTGGTTCCCCTGCCCCCATCCAGGCTCTGTGGTGTGTGGGTGTCGCTGTTCCTCTTTTCAAGATCTGTGTTGCTTGGGTGCAAGTCAGATTCCCCAGCGTGTGGGTTCACCCATCCCCCCATCCAGGCTCTGTGGGGTAGGGGTATCTAAAAAGAGACCGTGTCTCACTGTCTTGCCCAGGCTACACTGCAGGGGCTATTCACAGGTGCGATCCCACTACTGATCAGCACAGGGGTTGCTGCTTCAATGTTCACTTTGGGGAGGGAGTTGGCTGCACTCAGAGATCTGCCCGCGGGTTACAATCTGAGATCCGAAGGGTCGAACGCAAACAGCGTTTAGATGGGACCGTTAGTGCCGCCCCCGTGTGGCCAAAGATTAGAACTGACGAGCAGAGTTTACAGCTGGAGCCTGGGACGCCCCTGAACAAACTGGGCAAAAAGCCTCTCGCGTGGGATCCTCGCTGTGCAGCAGGAGGCGGAGGGAAGCTGATTGTCAGGGCTCAGGGCAGCTCCCTGCCATGCTGAGCCGGTGTCTGTGCTAAGCTCGGCATCGAACAGGTGATTCTGGGCAGTTCGGGGTCCCCGGGCTCCCAAAGGGGGGTGAAGCAGGTCACCCCTGGAGCAGGTTAAAGCTGCAGGGTGACAGTGGGGTTGCTGCCCCTGTGAACAGCTGCTGTAGCACCGCCTGGGCAGGACAGGGAGAGCCAGTTATACCCCCCCCCCAGCCTGTATCGGGGGATGGGAGCACTCACACCCTGGGGTCCCACCCACCAGAGATCTTCTAGCGGGGGAGAGTGGCACCCACACACCCAGGGTCTTGTGGGGGGTGACCAGGGCATCCACACTCCGGGATCCTCTGCAGAGGGACGGACACCCACACAGCCAGGATTCTGTATGGGGGGCAGAGGTACCCGGACACCTGGGCGGGGGAAAGAGGCACCGAAACATCCGGGATCTTACCTGGGAGGACAGCGGCGCCTGCAGCTCGACATGAGACGGGGGCGGGGGGAGCAGGAGCATTTCCCAGTTCCAGGCTGTCCCCGTCTGGCCCAGGCACAGAGCTCACAAGCAGAGTTTAAAGCAAAACAAGCTGGGCCCTGTGGCTGGTGCCTGTGATCCCAGCTCCTGGGGAGGCTGAGGCTGGTGGATCGCTTGAGCTCAGGAGTTCTGGGCTGCAGGGCGCTGTGCCGATCGGGTGTCCGCACTAAGTTTGGCATCAATATGTTGATCCCGGGGAAGCTTGGGGTCCCCAGGTTGCCTGAGGGGGGGTGAACCAGCCCAGGTCAGAAACGGAGCAGGTCAAAACTCCTGTGCTGATCAGTAGTGGGGTTGCGCCTGTGAATAGCCCCTGCAGCGTAGCCTGCGCAAGACAGTGAGACACGGTCTCTTTTAAGACACCCCCCCCCCGCGCAGAGCCTGGATGGGGGGATGGGAGCACCCAAACGCTGGGGATTCTGACTTGGGGGGAGGGATGCCCCCCTGCCACAAGGATCTTAAAAAGAGGAACAGCGACACCCACACACCACAGAGCCTGGATGGGGGCAGGGGAACCACACACGGGAGCTAGTTCATGGGGTGGGGGACACACCCATATGCTCCGTTGCACCATTCTTAATGAGAAGAACGGGGGCATCCACACAACACGGATCCTTAACGGGCGGGGGGACACCCACACACTCCACTGTTAACGCGGAGGGACAGGGGCACCAGACACCCCCTGTAGCATGGAGAACACCCACATCCACCGGATCCCTCATGGGGGTAAGACAGAGGGGATTGTAATGGGGCCCAGCGCACCCACGCACCAGGGATTGTTAAGGGTTCAAGGACCAGGGACACCCACACACACTGAGATCACGGCCTTGGAGGAACGCAAACCCTCCACAGAAGGACATGGTCTGTTCCATGATGGCAGCCCAGCCTGGGTGTGTCAAAGTCTCTTTTTATACAGCCACACCCCAGAGATCCTGACTAGGGGAGAGAGACACCCACCCACCAGAGATCCTTAATGGTCTAGGGTGCACCCACACACCAGGGATTCTTACGGGTGGGAGGAATGGAGACAGCCAGACACACTGAGATCACTTCCTCCAAGGAGCCTGGGTCAGACAGGGAGACACAGTCCCCCTTTACAGATCTGCCAGACAACCTTCCTCCCACTCCCTCCACACAATGTTCTTATTTGGAGGTGAAGCCAGGGAAATCACATGGAGGATTCTTATCTGGGGAACTGGGGGGACCCACTTACCACCAGAGATTCTTAAGGGCAGGAGGATCAGGGACTCCCACCTCTGCAGCATGGGGGTGGGTCACCTGCTGGGCTCATCTGGGCATATTTCACCTCGTCAGCTCCCTGCCATTGCCTTGCGGGCCCCTTGTTCGCTGCCTCTGGCACCTCCTTCTGAGGGCTGAAACGCTTTGATCTATCTAAGGTCTGTGGGATCAATACGTGTCATGGTGTAATTCTGTGTTATTCGGGGGTCAGACTAGCTGAGCTAATGGCCCCTTCTGCCCTTAAACACCATGAAAACATTTCCCTGGTTTCTCCTTGCGCCTGACAGACACCACGGTGAGGGGCCCAAGAGAAGATCCCGCACACAGCGCTCTGGCTCTTACTTTACTTGGGGACATCAGCGCTTTCCTAGCAAAGCTGCTGCTAAAGCGCTGGATTTGGGGAACGGTTCGGCTCCGATTCAGAGATCTGCCTGCGGGGTGTGAACCTGCCACGAGGAGCGGGAAACGCCACCAGCAACGGGAGGCGTTGGCTGAGCTCCAGGCTGCCCCTGTGTGGCCAAAGCTTAGAACTGAGCAGCGGAGTTTAAAGCTGGCGCTGGGAGGGACCTTTACACGCGGGGCACGAAGGCTCCTGCGTGTAACACTTGTTGGGTGGGCAGCTGAGCGTAGCTGATTGCCGGAGCTCAGGGCTGCACCCCGGGGTGCTGAGCAGGTGTCTGTGCTCAGATTGGCCTCACTATGCTGGTTTCTGGGAAGTATGGGGTTACCAGTCTCCCTAAAGAGAGTGGAGCCAGGACAGGAAAGGAGGCTTTCAAAACTCTGGTACGAATTGCCAGTGGGACTGCCCCTGTGAAGAGCTGCTGCAGCCCTGCCAGGGAGAGCCGGTCTATCTTTATGCAGCCCTCCCCCCCCCCCACATTCCTCAGGACAGGGTTGTGCTCAAAGATCTGTGCCCCGTGTTTTAACCTCCATGTGAAGTGCGCAGTGCAAATAACCCTCAGAGCATCAGTTCAGTTCCAGGCTCCACTTCCACCGGCTCAGGCAAGATGGTGCAGAGGAGCCCTTGGGTGGCTGTGGGCCTGGGGAGGATGGCTTTTGATTTTTCGGCCTGACCGCTAGGGGCAGCAAGGCCAAAAGTCAGATGGCCGACTCTCCCGTCCACCACGCTCATCAGGAGTCCTTAGTCGACAGGCTCGGAGAATGCGGGCATCGCCCCCCACTACCTCTCACATGCAAAGCGAGTGCTCTGCCGCTTGAGCTAATTCCCCGCAGCTGGCCTGACTCTCAGGCACCGGGCAAAAAAAGGCAAGAGCTCTGTGGCCTTAAGCAGAACACAGCCTGAAACGGGGACAGGGGGCGCTACCCAGAGCTGGGGAAGGGGGTCCGAGTCCCAGCCACGCTCCTCGGCACAAACACCAAAGCTCCCTCCCTGGAGTGTGTCTGGGCTGAGAGTTAGCCCCTGAAACAAGCACCAAACTTCAGAAGACAACACAGGGATAGATCACTTGACGATTGCCTGCTCTGGCCATTGCCTCTGAAGCGCCTGGCATCGGTTACTGTCAGAAGACGGGATAGTGGCCTAGATGGACCATCGGTCTCACCCAGGAGGGCCGTTCTTATCTTCACCACTTTCCTCTAACCCAAGCAAAGCCAGGAGCAGGGCCAGCTCAGCAACTCTAGCAGGCTCCCTGGCCCCTGGCCCAGCATACAGCAAAGCGACCCTGCCTCCACCAGGATAGACAGCCACCGACTCCCTCTTCCAGACCAACGCAGCCCTTCCCCACTTTGGCTGTCTCTAAGCTGTCCATGCTAAACTCTCGGTGTGGGCGTTTGGCTTCCGCCAGTCAGAGTGCCGTGCCTGCGTCTTCCCAGGGCCGACTCCCTTTTTGACATTTCCTTTTTCTCTGGCACAGGGAGTGACCTATGTCTGGATTCTCCCTGTCTCCCATCAGGTGTTGGGATGGTGAGTGAGAACGAGGAGGAGAATCCGCAGCAGGAAGATGCTGAGCAATTACAACCCACTGCCCCGCTCCTGCACTCCCTTCACCCCTAACCCCTGCACCCCATCCTGCACCCACGTGGGGACACTGACCTGTGTGCATGGAGCAGCTGGCATTGCTGCCCGCTCCTCCCTGGAATGCTGCTCCTCCGGGCACCCCGAGGGGCTGCGGGGGCAGGGCGAGAAGCGACATCATCCGAGCTCCCTGCATCCAGGTCACTTTCCTCAGCCGGGCTGCATCAGGGGAGGGCAGAGAGCAGCAGCTTCTGATGCTCCCCTCACAGCACCAGGTGGGGACAGTGACCAGGCGCATTGAGCACATAGTGTTGCTCCTCGCTCCCCACAACCCTCTATGGGGCCACGGAGGAGCACTGGGGCAGGGAGAGCAGTGAGCACCTTTGCACTGGCACACGGTGCCCTTTGACCCCTGGAGCCCTGGGCGGCTGCCGGGGGGCCCCACCCCTAAGGCCGGCCAGGCTCCCCAGCACAAACAGCAGAGACACAGGGACACTGGCCCCCCACTGAGCAGTGGTAGCCTGGGCGGCTCGTAATGCAGGCTCGGAGGGCTCAGCCTCCCCAAGCCTTGCGTCACCAAGGGGGCAGTGGGGCCCATGACTAGGGGCCCTGGCCAAATTGGGCCCCCCTGGAAAAGTCTCCCCCATGTCAGCCCCAGGGCTGGAGGAGCTCCCACTCCCTGCTACGGCCCGGGGGCTGCAGCAGGGGCACAGAGCTTCTCTGGTCTCGGGGCCCCAACTGGGCAGGGGCAAAGGAGTGACAGGGTGGGGCCAGTGGGGGAAGGGGTGGAACAGAGGTGACAGTGGATGGGGCCGTGGGTGGAAGGGGACGGAGTCACAGACAGTAACGGGGGGTCATGGTTCCAGTTCTGGGGCCCCCGCACTTGTTCTCCCTTTCCCTGGGCTTTGGCATCACTAGCCCCTGATTAGCCAGTAGGGGTCAGTGGTCCCCAAAATGTGGGGCATGACTCCTAGGGGGACACAGAGGAACATTCATGGGGGCACCTCAGGGCCCGAGCCAGCCCCCATGGAGGGAGCAGCACTCAGCCCCACTCTGTCCCAGCTCTTCCCCAACCCCACCCTCAGCCTGGTTCTCTGGCTCCCAGCTCGGCCTCGACCCCCTTACCCCTGTCTGCACCCCTCTCCCCAGCAAGCAACAGCCCCACTCCCAGCTCCTGTTTTTGACAATGGCTTCCGAGGGGCCACAACCATGGATGTCCTCAATCACATCTATGCAGTCCAATAAAAGCTATTCCTCACCCACCCCTCCCTCCATCAGGACGGACTAGGTGTGTTCTGCTGCCCTTCACTCATGCAGGAAGGATAATAACATTTCATTCCACTCAATCCTAAAGTGATTTGTAACCCACCACCAGCCAAAACTGCTCATTTTGGGGAAGCGGCCCAATCATGCTGCATACCTAGGCAGAGTAGGTGTGTCTGTGCAAACACAATTTGTTCCTGAAGTCTTTCCCCCAGCTCCTCACTAGATGTGAGGGGGGAGCTCATTCAGCCCCTGCTTATGCTTAGTATTTAAAAACTCCATATTGGCCCTATCACTGCCGACCTTAGATTTCTCCTCCTGTCCCTTTTTTTCGCTTGTTCAGGTGAGGTGGCTGAGTGGTTACGGTGAAGGACTGCTAATCTATTGTGCTCTGCATGCATGGGTTCAAATCGCTTTCTCATAGGATGTGTTTAGTCTTCAGACCTTCTTTATTTATAGACAACCATCTACCCCTTTGGTACAATGACAGATCAAACTAAAACCTTCTCAGAAACTCAGACCCTCCTTCCTTTAAATAAAATGTCTAAATCCCAGATTTTTAAAGAAATTCTCTAGTCCCATATTTCTTAGTTTTTATCTCAAAAGGGAACATCCTCATCATCTCCCCCAAACACCCTGGGACCTGCCCAAATTATTAAAATACCCTCAACCCGAGCAAGGCCAGAGCAGTGAACCAGAGCTAGTGTCTAGACCAAGCTGTTCTGAAGGAGGCAACTCCAACATTTTCTCCCTGCTTCCCTTGGCAAGGTCTGACTGAGAAAACAAAATTCCCCAAACTGAAAATTTTCTGCTGAAAAACCAATACTAGTCTGGTTGGGGACTTTGGTTTGCAAGTATTATTGTTATTATTCTCTTCTGATTTCTGAATCAGTTCAGTCCAGTCTTTGTCCTCCAGGTGTGTTTCCAGCTGCTGAGTTGTGGGGGAGAGAGGCCAAGTCATGATGTCTCTTCCCCTCTTTCATAGTTTCTTCCAACTTGCTAGGAAGCTCCTTTGTTACCATGTGAGTCAAGCAGTGTCCATTGTCTCTGTGCTATCTCGGAGAAGTCTGCATTGTACACGGTTCCTGGGATAGTCCTTTGGAGTGTGGATCCCTTTAATGGGTCAGCAGCGAGTCTGGCTCCTCCCTTGTCACACCTGAATGGCTGGTGGGGGGCATTTCCTAACCTCATAACATATCTCAGTAACACACACAGAGCAAAACTTCATAACTTCCCAACCAATGTGAGCACACACAATCCAACCCGATATTAATGTTCAACAGATCAAGACTTTTGAAATGATACTTCACCAGGCAGACTTTGTACAAACCATGGCATCATTATATGAGAGTGGTGAATATGGGGCTTCCAGGTGCTGCTTTGAGCACAGCGTGCCACACCTGGGTTTACATTGCAGTGGAGACGTACCCTTACAGTCCATCTCTCCTGGGATAAAGATGGCAGCAGGGCTGGCCTGGGTCATCTGACTTGGGCTCCTGGACGTAAAGCTGAGGGGCTAAAAACTGTGGTGCAGATATTTGTGTTCACACTGAAGCCTGGGTTCAGAAACCCTCACCCCTCGTGGGGCCTCAGAGGTTGGGCTCAAGCCCATTTGTCTGCACTGTAATTTTATAGTCTTGCAGCCCCAGCTCCATAACCCTGAGTCAGCTGACCCGGGCTTTGGGACAGGTGCCCTGGGTGTGTTAATCACAGTGTAGACGTAACATTAGGCTACATCTCCAGTGCAATGAAACACCCTCGGCTGGCCCGTGTCACATTAATCAGTAAAGATGTAGTGTCCGTGTCTGGGCTCAGGCTCAGTCCCCTGCTCCAGGAGCCCAGAAGGGTGGGAGGGAGTTTAGCGAGTGGAAATGGTGAAACCGCATTGCGGGGACTGGACCACTGACCTATCAGCTCTTAACACCCAAACTTTCAGTAACTCTATTGTCAGTGCCTGCGAGTGTAATTTAAACCATAAGAACAGCCACACTGGGCCAGACCAATAGCCCATCTAGCTCTGAATCTTGTCTTCTGACAGTAGCCAATACCAGGTGCCCCAAAAGCCACTCCCGAAGGTACCACTGGGAGTTGAACCCAGGATCTCCTGTTTACAAAAGAGGGGGTTTAACCAGCTAAGCCATGGTACCTGCTGTTACTTGAAGAATTGTGCTGCCCACACCTGACTCTCTGACAATCCCCACTGGGCCCTGACAAGCTTTGCTCATGTTTGGATTCTGTAAAGCAGAGGAGCAGGTGATGGTTTACTCCCAAGGTGTGTGAGTGATTATTTGCACAGGTCTACGCTACAAAATTAGGTCGGTGTAACTACATTACTTAGAGGTGTAAAAAATGTAACCCCTCCCCCCCAAGCAATGCAGTTATATCAACCTAATCCCGGTGTAGATAGCGGCTCAGCTGTCAGAACTTTCTGGAGCTATGAAAGGGGAGGGGCCCAGCCTCTGCAGCAGGAATGCAGGGCAGGCAAGTTCACCGCAGGCATTGTAGGATACTGGAGGCGGCCACTTATGGTGATATAATGAACAGCAGCATTTACACTGACAATTTGTCGCTTTAAGTTTGCTGCAAAAAGCTCTAGGCCTCTCGTCAAGGTTGGGATTGAGGGGCACTGGGAATAGGAGGGGCTGTGGGTTGGGACAGAGGAGAAGGGTGCCGACCAAGGGAGCATTGTGTGTTTTTCACACAACTGAGCAATATAATGATGCTGAAATAACTTTGTAGTGCAGACCTGGCCAAAGATTCACACACACACACAGCTTGCAAGGAAAACCTCACCTGCTCCTCTGCTTTGCAGAATCCAAACACATGGAAAGCTTGTCAGGCCCTGGTGGGGATGGCAGGGAGTCATGTGTGGGCAGACACTGTGTTTTAGCCACAGGCAGGCACCATGGCTTAGCTGGCTAAAACACCTGTCTTGTAAGCAGGAGATCCTGTGTTCAACTCCCAGTAGTGCCTTGTTGATTCACTCTTGGAGCACCTGGTATTGGCTACTGTCAGAGGACAAAACAGAGAACTAGATGGACCTTTGGTCCAGTCCAGTCTGGTTTAAATTACACTTACAGGCACTGATAATAGAGTTGATGAAAGTTTGGGAGTTAAGAGCTGATAGGTCAGTGTTCTAGCCTGTCCAGTCTTTTCCCTACACCCCCCCTGAATTTTCCCAACACCCCCTCCCACAGTTTTGTGAGCTAGTTACATACCCATTTAGTGACTGTTTGGAAATCTGAATTTAAACTGAAACATTAATACACACTTTAAAAGCTTATATAGTGTATGATAAAATATGTGTATCTGAAAAAGTATAATAGATTTGAAAAGTATGAACATAGACTAGCTTCCTTGCTTCCTTATACAGCTGTTTTTTATGATGTCAGTGCATTCATTTCGGTGATGTTGGCAACCTAATAATTTCAAATGATGATTTGTAAGCAAAGTCTAAATGAGTTCTCCCTGACAGCTAGTGATGAGCTGGGGGCTAAAGCTTCAGGGCCAGATTATATTTACATTCACACCTAATCTACCTAGGTATCCAGCAAACAGAGCTGTGTTGTCCAAGTGATAGATTTTGGCTGGGGTTGGGTTACAAGCCACTTGAATGTAGGGGGAAGAGGGGATGAAATGTTGTTCTTATTGTATGAGTAAAGGGCAGTAGAACTGTACTTAGCCTGTGATGATTTGAAGGCATCAAGAGAGAGGGTGGGGACCTGTCCCTCTCCACTGTTTAAAGACAGAGCTGATTAGGCTCAATAGATAGTCTTTTGTTCTGTTAAGTGACCACTGCAGCCGAAATCACTGACAATCAGGTCTAAGTGCTTAGTCCTGTTGTGGGGACAGTGTTCCTGTGGGTACAGTGTTTTTGTGTAAGAGACAGCCCAGACTGCTCTAGCAGCGAGGTTCCTGCACTGAGAGCTCAGCTGAAATCACTGAGAGCTGGTGGAACCTCAAGAGACCAACTCGCAGAGATCACAGTGGTAGGTGACAGCAGAAGGTGACTGTGCAGGGCCATTGGCAACAGAGCGGTGGAGTGAACGGTGGCACAACGAACAGCCATGGCCAGAGCGAACTGTGCCTTTTTGTCCCCCACCTGGGAGGTGTACTCACATGAAAGTGAAGTCTGAGTCTCCACTGACCAAGGACAACACCGGTGAGTGGAGTGCGGTGGAGGGAAAAGTGAGGGGCACGTTAAATAACCATTTGTTTGTTGGACTATATGTTAGTCACTTTGATCCAGAATGCTAGATTTGTGACTGGGAATGGAAACTTATATAAATATGTTTCCCATTGGCCATTATCTTCGAAAAATCATGGTGATTGGGGGAGGTCCCGGATGACTGGAAAAAAGCTAATGTAGTGCCCATCTTTAAAAAAGAGAAGAAGGAAGATCCAGGGAACTACAGGCCAGTCAGTCTCACCTCAGTCCCTGGAAAAATCATGGAACAGGTCCTCAAGGAATCAATTCTGAACCACTTAAAGGAGGGGAAAGTGATCAGGAACAGTCAGCATGGATTCACCAAGGGCAAGTCATGCCTGACTAACCTAATTGCCTTCTATGATGAGATAACCAGCTCTGTGGATGAGGGGAAAGCAGTGGATGTGCTATTTCTGGACTTTAGCAAAACTTTTGATACAGTCTCCCACAGTATTCTTGCCAGCAAGTTAAAGAAGTATGGGCTGGATGAATGGACGATAGGGTGGATAGAAAACTGGCTAGATGGTCGGGCTCAACGGGTAGTGATCAATGGTTCCATGTCTAGTTGGCAGCCGGTATCAAGTGGAGTGCCTCAAGGGTTGGTGCTGGGGCCGGTTTTGTTCAATATCTTCATTAACGATCTGGAGGATGGTGTGGACTGCACCCTTAGCAAGTTTGCAGATGACACTAAACTGGGAGGAGAGGTTGATATGCTGGAGGGTAGGGATAGGATACAGAGGGACCTAGACAAATTAGAGGATTGGGCCAAAAGAAATATGATGAGGTTCAACAAGGACAAGTGCAGAGTCCTGCACTTAGGACGGAAGAATCCCATGCACTGCTACAGACTACGGACCGAATGGCTGGGCATTCCCAAGGACCTAGGGGTTACGGTGGACGAAAAGCTGAATATGAGTCAACAGTGTGCCCTTGTTGCCAAGAAGGCTAATGGCATTTTGGGTTGTATAAGTAGGGGTATTTCCAGCAGATCGAGGGATGTGATCATTCCCCTCTATTCAGCACTGGTGAGGCCTCATTTGGAGCACTGTGTCCAGTTTTGGGCCCCACACTACAAGAAGGATGTGGATAAATTGGAGAGAGTCCAGCGGAGGGCAACAAAAATGATTAGGGGGCTGGAGCACATGACTTATGAGGAGAGGCTGAGGGAACTGAGATTGTTTAGCCTGCAGAAGAGAAGAATGAGGGGGGATTTGATAGCTGCTTTCAACTATCTAAAAGGGGGTTCCAAAGAGGATGGATCTAGACTGTTCTCAGTGGTAGAAGATGACAGAACAAGGAGTAATGGTCTCAAGTTGCAGAGAGGGAGGTTTAGGTAGGACATTAGGAAAAACGTTTGCACTAGTAGGTGGTGAAGAACTGGAATGGGTTACCTAGGGAGGTGGTGGAATCTCCTTCCTTAGAGGTTTTTAAGGTCAGGCTTGACAAAGCCCTGGCTGGGATGATTTAGTTGGGTTTGGTCCTGCTTTGAGCAGGGGGTTGGACTAGATGACCTCCTGAGGTCCCTTCCAACCCTGAGATTCTATGATTCTATGAAGACTTTTAAAATGCAGTATTTGCCAAGGTTGTTATCTCACATTGTTGCTATCTTGGGAGGTCATTATGTTGGGGAGTTTCTGTACTAAACATTTTTATTATAATTAATTTTTACATAAGAATGGTCATACTGGGTCAGACCAATGGTCCATATAGCCCAGTACCCTGTCTTACAACAGTGGTCAAGGCCAGGTGCTTCAGAGGGAATGAACAGCACAGGTCATCATCAAGTGACCATCCCCTGTTGCCCATTCCCAGCTTCTGGCAAACAGGCTAGGGACACTCAGAGCATGGCATTGCATCCCTCTCATCCTGGCTAATAGCCACAGATGGACCTGTTCTCCAGGAATTTATCTAGTTCTTTTTAAAATCCTGTTATAGTTTTGTTCTTCACAGCATCCCCTGGCAAAGAGTTCCATGGGTTGAATTTATATTGTGTGAAGAAATACTTCCTTTTGTTTTTTTAAATCTGCTGCCTATTAATTTCATTGGGTGACTGCTAGTTCTTGTGTTGTGTGAAGGATTAAATAAAATTTCCTTATTCACTTTCTTCGCACCAGTCAAGATTTTGTAGACCTCTATCATATCCCCATTAGTCATCTCTTTTCTAAGCTGAAAATTCCCAGTCACTTTAATCTCTCCTCCTGTTTCATACCCCTCATCATTTTAGTTGCCCATCTCTGTACCTTTTCCAATTCCAATATATATTTTTTAGGATGAGTGACCAGATGTACACACACTATTCAAGGTGTGCACGTACCATGGATTTATATAGAGGCAATATGATATTTTCTGTCTTATTATCTATCCCTTTCTTAATGATTCCCAACATTGTTTGCTTTTGTGACTGATGCTGCACATGAAGTGGATGTTTTCAGAGATCTATCCACAATGACTCCAAGATCTCTTCTTTGAGTGTTAACAGCTAATTCAGATGCCATCATTTTGTATGTATAGTTGAGATTGCTTTCCAATGTGCATTACTTTGCATTTATCAGCATTGAATTTAATTTGCCATTTTGTTGCCCAGTCACCCAGTTTTGTGAGATCCCTTTGTAGCTCTTCGCAGTCTGCCTGGGACTTAACTATCTTGAATAGTTTTGTATCATCTGCAAATTTTGCCACCTCACTGTTTACCCATTTTTCCAGATGAATATGTTGAATAGGACTGGTCCCAGTACTGACCCCTCAAGGATACCACTATTTATCTCTCTACATTCTGAAAACTGATAATTTATTCCTACCCTTTGTTTCCCATCTTTTAACCAGTTACTGATCCATGAGAGGACCTTCCCTCTTACCCCATGATGGCTTACTTTTCAAAAGTCAATTTAAATTAAATACATTTTTTTTAAATTATATATTTTTTTAGAAATCTAGATCTGTTATGTGTTTTGGTGTAACTTGCATTTTCCTTATGTTAAATTTGCATTATCCTAACAAAACATTTACTTTATTCACTTTCTTCACATCAGTCAAGATTTTATAGACCTTTAGCATATCCCCCCTTAGTCATTTCTTTTCTAAGCTGAAAATTCCCAGTCATTTTAATTTCTTCTCCTGTTTCATACCCCTAATCATTTTAGTTGCCTATCTCTGTACCTTTTGCATTTCCAGTATGTCTTTTTTGGGATGGGGTAACCAGATCTGCACACAGTATTCAAGGTGTACACATGACATGGATTTATATAGAGGCAATATGATATTTTCTGTCTTATTATCTATCCCTTTCTTAAAAAAGCAAAGGTTTCAGAGTAGCAGCCGTGTTAGTCTGTATTGCAAAAAGAACATAGGCTTTCGTGGGCTACATCCAATGAAGTGGACTGTAGCCCACAAAAGCTTATGCTCAAATAAATTTGTTAGTCTCTAAGGTGCCACAAGTGCTCCTGTTCTTTTTAAAAAAGCAAACAGAATGTTGGGAATCACTGGCTGCCACTGCACACTGAGTGGATGTTTTCAGAGAACTATCCACAATGACTGCAAGATCTTTCTTGAGTGTTAACAGCTAATTCAGACTCTTTCTTTTTGTATGTATAGTTGAGATTGTTTTCCAATGTACATTACTTTGCATTTATCAACATTAAATTTCATCTGCCATTTTTGTTGCCCAGTCACCCAGTTTTATGAGATCCCTTTGTAACTCTTCGCAGTCTGCCTGGGACTTAACTATCTTGAATAGTTTTGTATCATCTGCAAATTTTGCCACCTCACTGTTTACCCATTTTTCCAGATCATTTATGAGTATGTTGAACAGTAATGGTCCCAGTACCGACCCCTCAGGGATATCACTATTTATCTCTCTCCATTCTGAAACTGATAATTTATTCCTACCCTTTGTTTCCCATCTTTTAACCAGTTACTGATCCATGAGAGGACTTTCCTCTTACCCCATGATGGCTTACTTTTCAAAAGTCAATTTAAATTAAATACTTTTTTTTTAAATGTATATTTTTTTAGAAATCTCGACCTGTTATGTGTTTTGGTGCAACTTGCATTATTCTTATGTTAAATTTGCATAATCCTAACAAAACATTTACTTTATTCATATCTCTTTTATATATCTCATTGGTCCTAACACGCCCCCTGTAAATTCGAAGACCCCCTCTAATATCAATTCCTGGGGAAACCACTGAAAGAGAGCCATCAGCCGGTCCTTAGTTTCTGCTTGGTAAAGGCAAGTCAGTGGGGTCCATCGGTCAGAAAAAGAGTCCCAGGACTTCTTGCTGGGCGCCAGGGTTCAAAAGCAGCGCATTCCCTCCTGGAAAGGGCTGTGTTTGGAATGTGCGTCCAGTGCGCGTTGAAGGGAAGGATCTGCGTGCCTGGGAAGCTGCGTCCCTCCAGAGGCGCTTGAGAAGCCAAAGGGGCCGTGGGTGAGTTTGTGATGAGGTGAGTCTGAAGTGTGGAAGGGGGAGGGTGTCAAGAGGAGGTTTTGAGAGGAAAAAAGGTGCTGCTGAGCTGGTAGGTGAGGGCAAGGTCCCAGGCGGGTGTTGTGTGAGGAGCTGTGTAGGCCCGAAAAGGCGTCGTGCTGGGCAAGGGCAGGTGAGGAGGGCCAGGGCTTTTCCCAGGGCTGTTGCTGCGGCCAAAGCCTTTGGGAAGCAGAAGAGGGCCAGGGGTGCTGTTGCCTGCTGGGGCCCATGCGACGGTGTAGGTGTACGCTGACCATAGCTGGTCTGTGGGAGCTGGGGCCACTCACCGTGCCCCTTTCCTCGTTAGTATAGTGGTGAGTATCCCCGCCTGTCACGCGGGAGACCGGGGTTTGATTCGCTGGCGGGGAGGGTGACCCCTGTTCAAGGGGGGAACAAAGAATTCCCTGGCCTGCCCACCCCATGCTTTCCATTCTCCTTCTACGGCCACTTCCCTTCACACCCCGCACTGATGACTTTCACCTCCAGAGAGACAATTACCTCGCAAGGACACGCTGGCCCTAGCCAAAGCCTCTCCCTGGCCTTCCGCCCCCGGGCCCAGCTTCGGGGCCTGCACGTGTGGCACGTTTCAGAGCGGCAAAGGGAAATAGGCTGGCCAGGGCCATGAGGACAATGGCCCAGACAAACGGGGAGGGACTTGGTCCAGGGCTGGAGGAAGACAGAAAAAGGGACAGGCATGGGATTGGCTTCCTGTCTTTTTTCCTTTGCTCAGCATTTGACCTGTGACTGTAATGGGGAGACTTGAGAAAGACCTGTGGCCGCCGGCGAGGTAGGTGGCCGCCCCGAGAGCACAGAGCTGAGCATTTTCCAGTGTCCTGCTTCCTGTACCCCCAGTGCCTGGCCGTGATCGTATAGTGCTTAGTACTCTGCGCCGTGGCCGCAGCAACATCAGTTCGAATCCGGGTCACGGCATTGCTTTTTGGTGGGGAGGGGCTATCCTGCAGCACGCCTCGTGGTTTTTCCATCCTGGTGTTACAGAGATAGTGTACTTTCTTTCTTTCTTTTAATAAAATCCTTTTCTTTTTAGAACCTGATTGATTTCTTCCCTTGTTTGGATTTTCAGGGGAAGTGGAGGGGGAAAAGTGAATCCCTCTTTGTTTGATTCAAGGAGTTTGAATCAAGGTATCTTTCCCAACAACTAGGAGAGGGGGAAGAAGGTGGGGGAATGGTTTATTTCCCTTAGGGTTACGAGTCAAGGAGTTTGGATCTGTGTTCCCCAGGGAAGGTTTGGGGGAACAGGGCGTGTGCTAGACTCTGGAACTTCTAGAGGGTGGCAGCTTTACCAGATCTAAACTAGGATTTAAGTTGAGAGGGGCCCATGCACGTCCCCATCTTGTGGATGCTAAAGTTCGAAGTGGGGAATAAACATATGATGGGGCGATGCCCGCATTCTCCCAGCCTGTCGACTAAGGGCTCCTGATGAGCATGGTGGACGGGAAATTCGGCCATCTGACTTTTGGCCTTGCTGCCCGTAGCGGTCAGGCCGAAAAATCAAAAGCCATCCTCCCCAGGCCCACAGCCACCCAGGGGCTCCTCTGCACCATCTGGCCTCCACGAGTGCCGCACTCTGACCAGCTGAACCAGGCAAGCCACGGGAAACTTCTCAAGGTCTTCCCCTGGTGTGGGCTTGGATGCGAAAAGCACCTGGCCGTTCATCAGCTGTTGCAAGAAGTGTGCAGAGTAGGAGTAGCGATGGGGCTGTAGCTTTCCACAGCATCTCAATTTTGGCAGCTTTCCATTCCCCTTTTCTGTGTAATGTCCCTCCCACGGGTTTCACTTGCGGAGCTGTACGACTCTGGCAGGGTGGCCATTTAGAAATCTTTTCCTTGCTTTTCTTTTTCGCCTGGCCCCAGCGTTAGGACCGTTTGGGTGTTTCAGTGTGTGTGTTTTCCCATTTGGAGGCATTTGGAAGTTTGGAAGGGGAGCCGAAAGAGGAGTCTTTTTCACAAGCAAGTTGGCTTTCTGCACAGGTAGGGCCCTTGGCCGTAAAGCTTAGCTCCGTCAGTGCGTCTGCATGGGGTTCCTCCAGTGCCTCAAGAGCCCGTGCTAAACTCTCGGTGTGGGCGTTTGGCTTGCGCCAGTCAGAGTGCGGTGCCTGCGTCTTCCCAGGGCCGGCTCCCGTGAGGCGCGCATAACTTGGGAGGAAAGGGGTAGAAGAGAAAGCAAGTGAAGCTGACTTCAAGTGGTGGTGCCCCTGGGCGGAGTGGTCCTCCTGCTCCTTCCTGTCGGAGGGGTGGGCTTGGGGGGTCTGGCTGTGGGCGGTAGGAGGATGGTGTCCAGGGAAGTCCCAAAGGTCACCCTGCGCCGGTGGAGTGTGAAGCCTCTCCCCTAGGTTGGGGTGCCGAGTATTAAGCCTTCCTCTGTGGCTTGGGCTGGGGAGCGTGATCCGGCATCGGGTACATTTGGGTGGAGCTGGCGGCCGGCAAGAATTCGGGCCATCAGGTCAACCCTCTGTGGACAATGGGGGCGAGCCGGCAGGCCTGCGATTTTGGCTTTGCGGGCGGGCAGCTCAAGCCTGGCCTCCTATGAGCCTGGAAGGCAGCCGGCCGGGCTCACCCGTCTCCTCCCCGGGCCCAAGTTCCTTTCAGGTAGCAGGTGGAGCGAGGAGCCCAGGGAGGGAAGACCAAGGAGGTGTCCGGAGCCTCGTCCTGCCCGGCGCCCAACAGGGCTCTTGCCCGCTCCCGGCCCACCTGGTTTTGGCCTCTGCCACCCCTAGCAGTCAGCCAAAAGAGCAGACATCACCCTCTCCCTCCCACAGTGGCCAGCATGGGGCTTGAACCCATGACCTTGACGTTATTAGCACCACGCTCTAACCAGCTGAGCTGGCCAACCTATGGGAAGCCCTCCCTTACCTGGCCCTTTTGGAAGGAGTCACTGGCTGGCGCGGGGAACGATGTGGCCTCCGTTATCGAATGGATGGATCAAGACCCTATTTGCCAAGGTAGTGGAATTAGCTCAAGTGGTAGAGCGCTCACTTTGCATGCGAGAGACAGCAGGATCAATGCCTGCATTCTCCAGCGGCAAGGCAGCCACAGGACCTTCTCTTGCCCTTCTTTTAGAAGCCATGGACAGTCAGCCGGCTCAGCTCCTCCAGTGGCCTCCATCCCTCTCCCTGCTTGGCCTCCCAAAAAGCCAGCCCTTGCGGAGCACAAAGCTCTTCCTCCCCGGCCCTTCTCCCCCTTGCGCTGACTGGGAGGCTGGAGACAGCTGGGGGAAGTTAGCTCAAATGGAAGAGCAGGGGAGAAGTAGTCAGACCCAGACACACATTCTCCAGCCTGCTCTGCTCTGCTGTGCTCTGCTGGGCTGGGCTCTAGTGGGGGACCTGCACCTTTCTTTCTGAGCTCTCACTGGAGCACAATCCCTTTTCTCCTCCCTCCCTGCTAGTCTACGCCAAGCTCATTGGCCGGGAGGGAGAGCCAGTCAAATACAGAATTACTCACATCCCAGGGGTCCATGAAGGGAATGAGGAGATGGGCGGGGTGGCACGCGATACCAGCTCAGCTGAGACCGTGAGACCTCGCAGCCTCCTGATCTCAGGCAGCATGGCAGCCGTGGAGCAGAGCAGAGCACGCAGACAGCTTGGAGACAGCCAAAGCGGGGAAGGGCTGCGTTGGTATGGAAGAGGGAGTCGGTGGCTGTCTATCCTGGCGGAGGCAGGGTCGTTTTGCTGTATGCTGGGCCGGGGGCCAGGGAGTCTGCTAGAGTTGCTGAGCTGGGCCTGCTCCTGGCTTTGCTTGGGTTAGAGGAAAGTGGTGAAGATAAGAACGGCCCTCCTGGGTGAGACCGATGGTCCAGCTAGGCCACTATCCCGTCTTCTGACAGTAACCGATGCCAGGCGCTTCAGAGGCAATGGCCAAAGCAGGCAATCGTCAAGTGATCTATCCCTGCGTTGTCTTCTGAAGTTTGGTGCTTGTTTCAGGGCTAACTCTCAGCCCAGACACACTCCAGGGAGGGAGCATTGGTGTTTGTGCCGAGGAGCGTGGCTGGGACTCGGACCCCCTTCCCCAGCTCTGGGTAGCACGCCCCCCTCCCCCCCATTTCAGGCTGTGTTCTGCTTAAGGCCACAGAGCCCTTGCCTTTTTTTGCCCGGTGCCTGAGAGTCAGGCCAGCTGCAGGGAATTAGCTCAAGCGGCAGAGCGCTCGCTTTGCATGCGAGAGGTAGTGGGGGGCGATGCTCGCATTCTCCGAGCCTGTCGACTAAGGGCTCCTGATGAGCGTGGTGGACGGGAGAACCGGCCATCTGACTTTTGGCCTTGCTGCCCGTAGCGGACAGGCCGAAAAATCAAAAGCCATCCTCCCCAGGCCCACAGCCACCCAGGGGCTCCTCTGCACCATCTTGCATGAGCCGGTGGAAGTGGAGCCTGGAACTGAGCTGATGCGCTGAGGGTTATTTGCTCTGTGTGCTTCACATGGAGGTGAAAACACGGGGCACAGATCTTTGAACACAACCCTCGTCCTGAGGAATGGGGGGGGGCTGCATAAAGAGAGACCGGCTCTCCCTGGCGGGGCTGCAGCGGCTCTTCACTGCCAATTGGTACCATTGTTTTGAAAGCCTCCTTTCCTGGGCTGGCTCCCCTCTCTCTAGGGGGAACTGGTGGCCCCAAACTGGATAAGGCATCTGACTTCGGATCAGGCGATTGAGGGTTCAAGTCCCTTCGTGGTTGTGCTGGTGCAATTGTAACCCCTTTGGGGTCTAGAGAGCATGGCCCTTTTAAATCTTTTTCCCAAGGGGGAGGGGGAGAGTAAGAAAAAGGAGGGAAACTCCAGGGGGCGGCACTGGAGCTCCAGGGAGAGAGAGAGGAGCAGCTGGCCCTGGAGAAGGAAGCAGAGAGAACCTGCCGGAGGCCTGAGGAGGACAGGCCCGATCGGGGACAGCCCAGGGCAGGATCCAGGAGGAGTCCTGTGCCGGGGGAATCACCCGAGGAGCTGGACCCAGGATCACTGCTGCCCGGAGCTGCCTGGGGCTGTGAGTACTGGGGCTTGTGACTCTGCACTGGGAATAAGGAGGGAGGCTGTTAGATAGTTAAGTGGGGAGGGGGCCGCTCTAGGGGGCTTTGCAGAGAGCGGCAGAAAAGGGCACCGGAGGGGTTTGCTGGGGAGAGTTCACTGGCGCCGAAGACGACCAGGAGCCCCCAAGACTCACCACCGGACTGGAACTTTGCTCAGGCCTCCTGAACTCTGTGTGCAGACACATTGTTCAGTGTCTGCCCTTCCAGACTGTGCTACCATTGGGCCCGTGAGGCCTTGGTTTGAATGCAGCCCTGTTTACTGCGCCCCCTATATTTCCCCTTGTTATTTTTCTCCTCCCAGCCCTCTGTAAATAAATATCTCCCTTTGTTATGTCCATTGTACTTTTCCTGTGGGGGTGTGTGTTCACTCTGGGGGGTTTGGGAACAGGTGCCCCTGGGGTGGAAGGGATTTCTCCTGCTGTCTTCCTGCGCGTGCTGTCTCTTGGCCACAGCTGCCTGCAGAGCAGACTCCATCTTGGCCACGAGGGTGCTAAAGTTACACTTGGTGGCCCGTACGGGGAATTTGCAGTACACACACACACACCCCTACGTTGCACACCCTGGGCTTTTTCTTCACAGAGAAAAGAAACTCCTGAGTGACTTTCATCTCAGTAAAAAAAAAAAATGGAGAGAGGATTATTAGAAGATCTGTGCCGAGGGGCACGAATCCCAGTAACCAAAGCTGTGCTGGTGGCGGGGTTACATTATTTAAACCGTAAGAAAAACCACACTGGGCTAGACCAAAGACCCATCTAGCTCTGAATCTTGTCTTCTGACAGTAGCCAATACCAGGTGCCCCAACAACCAGTCAACAAGGCACCACTGGAAGTTGAACCCAGGATCTCCTGTTTACAAAACAGAAGCTTTAGCCAGCTAAGCCATGGTGCCTGTGGATAGGTATAACACATTGTCTGCCCACACCGGACTCCCTGCCATCGCCACCAGGGCCTGACAAGCTTTGCTTGTGTTTGGATTCTGCAAAGCAGAGAAGCAGGTGAGGTTTTCCTTGCAAGCTGTGTATGAGTGAATCTTTGGACAGGTCTGCACTACAAAGTTGTTTCAGCAGAATTATATTGCTCAGGTGTGTGAAAAACACACAACGCTCTCTCAGTCGGTAGCTTGTGGCTGGTGTACACACTGCAATGCCATGTCTGGCGACAAAAGTGCCCTGTTTTGCTGACAAAATAAACCGACTTCAATGAGAGGTCTAGAGCTTTTTGCAGCAAACTTAAAGTGACAGAGTAGACGCTGCTGTTCATTATATCACCATAACTGGCCTCCTCCAGTATACCACAATGCCCGCTGTGAACTCGCCTGCCCTGCATTCCTGCTACAGAGCCATGGGCCCCTCCCCTTTCATCGCTCTGGGAAGTTCTGACAGCTGAGCCTGCTGCTCTGCTCCACTAGCCAGGAGCAAATCACTGCCGTGGATGCTGCTCCCTCCCGCCCTGCGAACACAGACCAGGGCGGTGGGAACTTCCTGACAGTGTAGGGGGGCCACTGGCATCCGAACTGTGACACGCCCATGACACCCCTTCCCTCGAGGAGGCTCTTACCTTCTAAACAGGGACTTCTGTTTTCTAGTAAAATCACTAAAAGGGAAGGAGAAAACTCGAAAGAGGTTCCTCCTGGCTCTCACGTGCCTGAACCCGAATACTCTCTCAGTCCTCAAAGAGAGACCTGGAGAAGGAAACTTGCTGAAGCAAAGCCACAGGGGTCTCTGAGGTTTCCCTGGCCCCTCGCCCCTGTCCTGCCTGGCTGATGTCAGCATCTCTCTGTGAGGTCACCACCTCCCCACCACCTTTGACCAATAGTCTGAGGTCCTGTAAAAGGCCTTTGTGATGTCACTGCCACACCCCTCCCTTGCTGTGCTAATGTTCTGCCCCTGGCCAGGCACTTTGGAGGTTTGAGCTACTCCCTGTGGATCACCCCACTCAAGGAGCGTTCGTTCTAGGAAGCAAGCTGGCTAGACAGGAAAACATCAGACGCTGCTCCCAATGCTACACTCAGTTTTTCAGAAATTAGTCGCCTTTATGTCCAGAAGAGACCATTAGAGCATCTAATCTGACCCCCTGCATATCACAGGCCTCCTGTATGACACAAGAGCTACTTTTGGGGAAAACACATTCCAGAAAGGCATCTAGTCTTCATTAAATGACATCAGGAGATGGAGAATCCACCACTTTCCCTAGAAGACATTTTTCTCCAGCCCTCAGAACATTTGTTGGCTCTTTGCAATTGAACTAGCTCAACCTGTTTAGCTTATGAAAAGAAGATTGAAAGGTGATTTCACTGAAGTGTTGAAGGGCCTTAATGGAGAGAAAATGTTGGGTATGAAAGGGCTCTTTAATCAAGCAGAGAAAGGCATAACAAGACGCAATGGCTGGAAGGTGAAAAGAGACAAATTCATATTACAACTAAGGCACAAATATTCAACAGCGAGGATGATTCACGACAGGAACAAGCTCCCAAGGAAAGTGGTGGATTCTAATTCTAATTCCTTATGAATATTCTGTGTGTTTGTGTGTGCAGGGGAGGAACATGCTCTATGCCCAGAGGACTTTATTCCTCCAGCCTGCAAGGACAGAGGGGATGTCAAGGAGTTGCTCCTTCAATCCCCCCCACAGAAAGGCCCTTCTTAGTAAAGGCAAAATCTTGGAGAAAAAGAGTAACACTGAACAAGACTCCAGAAAGACAGATTTTTATAATCAGAGTGAGAAGTTTTTCACCTGGCCAGGGACTTGAATCCTGGACCCTCAGATTAAAAGTCTGATGCTCTGCCAACTGAGCTAGTCAGGCTCACATGTGAAAAACACAAGTTGGTGCAGAGGTGAAGCTAGTCAAGAAAAAGTGAGACGGCCACAATAGGGGAAACCTGCTGCTCTCTCTCTCTTCCCAGCCCTGGCCTGGCTGGGTATTAGTGCTGGTTAAAAAGACGGGAAAATATCGGCATCTACCAGCCTTTCATGGCTGTACAAGACTCAGGCACAATACAGAGGTGCCCATCTGCAAGTGCCAAATGGTTGGATTGGCTAATGCAGCCTGCAGACGTCCAGGGCACTCTGGGATATAGAGCCAAGTGTCCATCACCATCATGATAATGGTAGCAAGGTTCACAATTGACTCAGCAGTTGCATACAAAGGTGCATGTTTGGCAGTTACGTTGGCTCAGGTTGGCCACCCCAGTCTAGATTTAGAAGTTACAACATTTAAACTTGAAAGAGGGGCCAATTTCCCACCTTTACATCCAAACACGATGAAGGTAGCAGATAGAGCCAGAGCAGGTTGTCTATGGGACCAAGTATATGCAGAGTATCCTCAACAGAGGTTTGTTCAATCTGTTCTTAAAAACCTCTGAGGACAGAGACACCACAGATGCCTTTGGGAGCCTATTCCAGAGCTTAACTACACTCAGAGTCTGACATTGGTGAAGTAGGAGGCTGAGAAAAACAACACTGGCTGCTAGAGAACAACAGCTCTCCCTGGTGCTTTAAGCAGTAGGTTCTGCTGTTTTAACAGCCATGGCCTGGGTTCAATTCCCCCTAAAAACCAGAAGTTTTTCAATGAAAATCTCCATTCATTTTGCATTTGAAATGGAAAGGCAAAGAGAGCTTCTTGTCCTTATCAACAAGGCAAAGAATGGCTTTTTTCTCAGTAAATATTTTTAAAAGGCGCTGACTCGACCTGAAGATCTCATTTCATTTGTATTTACAATGGAATGATTCTCTCTAGGATAGACAGAAATTCTTCAGCTAGACTCGGATTCCACGGGAATACGAGAAGCGATTGTGTCTAACACCTGCCTTTTTTTGGACAACAGTGATGTCCAAGTTTTCCATGGACATTTCCCTTCCAGCACCTCAGGCCCCATCCAACAATACAAGAAACTGAAATGCACAGAAAGTTTCTCACCATAGGATTCACTGACCAGGCCGGGGGAAAAGTTTTGCCATTTGAAGATGTTTGAATTCCCTCCAACTTCTCTCCTACAAATGCTAAATAGTTGGTGGTGTAATGTTACAGGAGAGGTTGAAATTAGGCTATTTTGTCAGATAGAAGACAGTGATTGTGTCAGGAGTGGGATGTGAATGTGCACGTACATATGGAGCCTAGAGCAACAAATGACAGTGTTAGAGGGCTTATTCCTTCACCCTCTTACTTCCCTGGGTCCTTCTCGCATGACCAGAGAGCAGCAATACCCGAAGTCCAAAGGCACAAACAATTCGATGTTTATTGGGGTGAATGTCCAGCAAGCAATGATTCCAGTTTCCTTCCTTAGTGTCCCCCTTCCCAGCTCTGACACCACAGAGCCTTGTCTGTGTCCCTGTTTCTGTTCCCATCCCCGTTCCCATTTCCCCCTGTAGCAAAACATGATCCCAATTCCCCCATCTCCAGTCCCTGGTCCCATTCCCCACCCCCACCTTCCTGATTGACTGCAGACTATATAGTAAAACCTGAGTTCCTCTTAGCTATTCCTTAACCAATCATTTTATTGAAATTTAACTAACCGATCCTAATATACTGTAACATGATTATCTAACCAATTATATTCCACCACCTTCATTGGTTTATACCCAACAAAATTAATTATACAGCAGGCAGAAACAATCACAGAACCAGACAGAGACCATGCAAATAAACATACAAAACAATACAGAAGGGAGGATTTCACAACTACATCTATACAGACATAAGGGTTTTCCAGCTGTGTCTATTGATAAGTGAGTTCTTGCCAGACAGGATGCTACCAAACTAAGTTTCCCTTTCTCTGGAGGCGATAGGAATATCAGGACAGGATTGTATTCCTAACAGCCCAGTAGCACCTTATTTCAATGTGACTAGTTGGGAATGTGAGGATGTGACCATACACTTCCCAGCTTATGGCTGCCTTTGCTGCTTAGCCGAAGAACCAGGCCTCAGACTGTCACAGTAAGAGAAGGCCATTACACAGACAGACAGTGATTTTTATTCTTTCTTTTATACCTCTATAACTAGCTAAGTGATAAAAATACACCTAAATTCTTAAAGTTTAGGCCTTTGCAGACTGGCCTGAATATCTGTATCCTAACAGTCCTCGAGGTCAGGCAGCCTCTGGGTAAGGGGGTGGGGGCTCAGATCCTTCCGCTGGCCAATTCCACCAGGGTCATGTATAAACCAGGGAAGTTCCCCACAATAGCCAGACCAGATGCCCCCTTTACACTTGTGCTCTGTCCTCATTGCTTCTCTGTCTCTCTTCCCCTCATGTCTGCTGCTCCCCCTCTGGGCTTTCTCATCACCAGGCCCCACAGCGCTTCCTGCCAGCCAGAGACTGCATGTCCTAGGCCTGCTCCTGTGGATGTGGCCTCTCTCCTGATTGCTAAGGAAAGGAACCATTCCAGGAAATGGCCACAGCTTCTGGGAATCCCTGTGTGGCTGTGAACAGAATTTGACTCCTAGCACACAAGGCAACTTAAAAGCTGAGCACCCAGACAGGGGCTTGAACCCTAGACCATCAGATTAAGAGCCTGACGCTCTACCAACTGAGCTACCTGGGCTCGTTAAGACCACCTTCACCGTTCAGCACAAGAGCGAGCAGGCAGGCAAACGAGAGGCAAAAAAAGTCCCAGGAACCCCTCCTCTTTCTGCACAGCCACTGCCTGTCAGCAGGATTCCTCCTCCTCCTCAGGGAGACTAAATCTCTGTACCTAGACAGCCAGTCCATCCGCTGCACCACAATCCCCCATGCCCGAGCCTCCCTGCCAAAGCCCTGCACCTGGCCCCATAGAATTAAGTCTCACGTGTCACTGGGAACTCGACTTCTTGTGTCCAGAGCATCTCGGCCCCCTCAGTAGATGACCTGAGAAACACAGTGTCCGGCTTTTCCAAAGAAGAGCTTAGACCCCTTCATCATGTGGCCTAAAGGATAAGGCATCTCCCTGTGGATCGGATGATTCAGGATTTGAGTCCCCTCATGGTTGTGCTCACTTTGTGCTGCAAGTCCTGCTCCCTTCACAGCTGGAACCTCTTCTTGGCCGCTCAGGCCAATGCTCTGGCTTCAGCTAGAGCCCCGGGAAGGAGTTGGGGGATGGGTGTCACAAAGGCTGGGGCATGAGCCCCAGGTGCTTCCAGTCTCGCCTTTGCCCTTCCTGACTTGCCAAAGAAAATGGGCGGCTCCACTTCCAAAGTGAGCACCTGGAGTGGGAACAGTCAGAGGCCCCACCAGGGGGCTGGCCCTGCTTTCCTACCTTCTTCTGATGTTGACCACAGAGCATCAGCAGCCGCCCTGCATACTGGCCTGACGGTAGCCCCTCCTGCTTTCCAACCACCTTGTGATGCTGGCCGGCCGCAGAACGAATGCTGGTCTGTGGGTGGCCTTCAGTGGGGGTTTGGCACGGCAGGGAGCAGCCTGACCAGGTGTCTCTGTGGCTGTCTGCTGGCCAAACATAGGCATGGTCCTGCCCTCCTCTTGCCCCACCTTCCATTGCTCTGTGGCTTTTAAACCTTCCCTTGGAGCTGTCAGCACCAGCCGCCTCTGCTCTAGGTGCCCAGAGGAAGAGAGGTGTGTTGGGCTCCAGCCTGGGACTCTGCCTCCCTCCTGCCTAGCCCTGACTATGAAGCCTGGCCCTGGCCCTCCTTCCTTCAAGCGCCAGGTGGGCAAGAGGAAAAGCACAGAGGCAAGTGCCAAACTTGTGGGCATCAGGTGAAGCCATGAGAATCCCAACCCTCAGGTGTCAGTAGCCAGTTCTAGAGCCCTGACCCACTGCAGCCGTCCCACCCAGAGGCCTGAGTCACCCAACAGGATGGGAAAGACTTGTTCTTGTACAACAAGAGACAGGGAAGTGGAGCACTCTGAGCTCCAGGGCTTTACCACAAGCCGACACAAGGTCCCACTGAGATTTGAACTCAGATTGCAGGATACAGAGTCCTGAGTGCTGAGAAAGTTCAGAGGGGGAGCAGCAGAGATGAGGGGAAGAGAGACAGAGAAGCAATGAGGACAGAGTACAAGTGTACAGGGGGTTCAGGTCTGGCTATTGTGAGGAACTTCCCTGGTTTATACATGACCCTGGTGCAATTGGCTGGAGAAAGGATCTGAGTCCCCACCCCCTTACCCAGAGGCTGCCTGACCCCAAGGACGCTCTTTCTCCTCTCCTGTGTGGCAGAGACCTCGTAACCCCAACAAGGCTGGGCCCAGAAATCCTGGGGGGTTTGATGACCCCCAATCTTGTCATGCTCACTTGAACAGGGCTACAGTGTCTCCACTCTGGGCACTTCCCTGACCCACTCCTCATTGCATGTGCTTCAAGCAAACACCATTTATTACCCAGCAATCAATGTAAAACATAAGGAAAGATTAAAGGAAAAGACGTCACCCTGTTCTGTGGTGCAGGGAGATCACAACCAGCGTCTCTGGAGGGTCAGGGCAGGTCACAGTCTCTCCCTCACATGTCCCAGGCCTCCTCCCCAGGCCCTGGCTGTGCTGCAGGGACACCACGGGCTGGACACTTGCTCTGGCAGTGGCCACACGCTCTAGGTGACAGGACCCTTGTTCCCAGTGTCAGCCCCCATGTAGGGGATATGATCCCCCCACCCCCAAAAGTCTGGCCTGCAAGATCTCTTGACGGGTGGCATCTCCTTGCACTGGGCCTTCTGCCCAGGGTCCCCCTCGCTCTCCCACGCTGCTCACTGCACCCACCTCCAGCCCCAGTGCTGCTGCGGCTCTGCCTCCAGCTCCCTGGGCTGCTCCTCTGGCTCCACTTGCTGCAGCTCTTCTCCCAGCACAGATCTGCTCCCTGGGCAGCTTCTACGGCTCGTGCTGCTGCGGCTCGGCTCCCAGCACAGATCTGCTCTGGTTCTCCCCGGCTGGTGCAGCTCTGCTCCCCGGCTCTTCTCGGGCTCCTGCTCTCTCCTTAGCTCCGCCCCACTCTGGCCCAGGCAGTTCCAGCTCCCACGGAGGATGGGACCCCCTGGCCTGGTGACTCCCTCATTACACTGCCTGGCCTGTCAGTGCGGCTAACTTGGAGCTTTGGCCTCTCCCCATTGCCCCTGGGGACTGTCAGTCTCAGGGTCCTGATTTCCCATTGGCCCTTCCCCCTTCTATTGGGACTGGGAACTAGCCAACCAAAACCCCCACTAAGTTTTAGTAAGGGGCCAACAGTCCCTTACACGAGCCAGCCCTATGAGGGTCACTGATGTGCAGAGAAGGCAGTACAAGCTGGTCCTGTGGTGTAATGGGATGCACTCAGGACTCTGAATCCTGCAATCTGAGTTCAAATCTTAGTGGGACCTTGTGGTGAAGCCCTGAAGCTCACAGTGCTCAACTTCCCTGTCTCCAGCTGTCTCCAGTGGGCAAGTTGAGCTCACAGTGCTCAATTTCCCTGTCTCCAGCTGTCTCCAGTGGGCGAGAGAGAGTGAAAAGAATGTGAAAGGCAGAGAAAGAAATAAAGGGAGAAAAAAAACATTAGAAAAAGAAAGCAAGAGCATGAAAGGTAGAGGGGAAAAAAGAAAGCAAGAACATACAAGCTAGAGAAGGAAAGGAATGAAGAAAAACGAATGAACCACAAGCGCTAGTTGAAGCTGGAATGGGACAGTCAGAGAAAGGACAGACTGACCCGTTAAGCAAGGTTGCACCCCAGATTCTCCATGTTGGGGGAACAGGCCCATTTCCATCCTGGCCCTGCTTGGGGGGATAATCCATAGGTGTCTATTCACACCCCCATGCTCCAAGGAGGGGACAAGCCCCCCCATACCCTCCCCTCGGGACACAGGCTCTCCCCAATCCTGTCCCCCTTCCTGCACGCTCCTGGGAATGGGGGGAGGGTGGGGAGAAGGCATGTGATGAGCAGCACCGTGGGTGTCTCTCTCTGGGGCGAAGGAAGAGGATATTTTTAGTACCAGAAGGAAAGAGCAGGGGGCGGTGGCGTTTGTGAAGCCGGGGCGAACACCAGAGAGAGGAACTGAACACAGCCCAGCGTGAGCCCAGTGCCAGTTGGAGCCGAGATGCCCGTACCTGGAGGACCATCTCCAGAACGTACCTTGATGGTGCCATCTAGACCTCCCCGGACGAGATGAGGTGGTGCATTCGCAAAGGGGGCTGTTTGAGCGGGGCTCTGCGCGCATGCGCGTGTGCGTGTGCATCTAATTTTGGGAAGTGAAGTCACAAACTGCTGGGGCTGGTTTCCTGTTGGTGTGACCGATTTTTGCAAAGCTTCCCCCCCCCGCACATCTTCTTTTGGCACTAGGGCTTTCTGCGCTGCCGTTGACAAGGCAGAATCAAGGCCCCCGTTGTGCCAGGGGCTGCACAGACACAGAGACAGTCCCTGCCCCAGCTGAGATCAGGCCCCGCTGGGCCAGGCGCTGCCCAGACACAGCGAGAGACAGGCCATGCCCCAGAGAATTTACAGGCTCCACACCCAAAAAGTGGGAGGAGAAACTGAGGCCCAGGGTCAAACAGCAGCACTGAGAGTAGAACCCAGGAGTCCTGGCTCCTCCTGCTCTAACTACTAGACCCCACTCTGCTCCCAGAGTTGGGGACAGAACCCAGGAGTCCTGGCTCCCCAAAAGGGTGGGAGTGGGGTCTAGTGGTTAGAGGAAAGGAAGATGGGTGTCAGGACTCCTAGGTTCCAGTCCCAGCGCTGGGGTTAGAGTGGAGTCTCGTACCTTAGCACAGGTGGGGCTGGGAGCCAGGACTCCTGGGTTCTTCCCACCCCTCCGCCCCGAACCACCTGGGCAGGAAGCGGTGATGGGGTGAAAACTACCAAGAAATGCAAATCCTGGAAGGAGCCTGTGCCAGGAACCGGGTGGTACAGAAACCACGGCCCCATCCCCACCTCTGATCCCCCCTTGGCTGGCACTGGATCATGCCCTCTGTGCCCCCCCAATCCACCTCCTGTGAGCCCTGGGGGGCAGGGAATAGCCATGGTGCTGGGCCCCCCATCCAATCGAACTATTCAGTGCTGCAGTGACCCAAGGTGTGTGCACAGAATGGGGATGGAGTGTGTGTGTGTGGGTGGAAGGATGGATGGATTGATTTCTGCATGTGTTTGTGTATGTGTGGTTTTCTGTAAGGGTTTTGTGTGTGTGGGGGTGTCATTACAGCTGTGGGTGTTGTGTTTGTGGCTGTGCAAGTGTGTGTGTTCATGTGGCTGGATTTGTGCATGTGTTTGCATCTGTTAGCAGTTGTGTTGATGTTAGCTGGATTTGTGCGGGTGTTTGTGTATATTAGCAAGTGTGTATGTGTGTGGCTGGATTCATGCATGTGTTTGTGCATGTTTGCAAGTGTGTGTGTGTGTGTGTGCATGCTCTGCTGCCCTCTTTCGGCGCAACAACCGTTTCTCTGTATGTCACAGCCCCCATACCGTCGATCCCGGTGGTGATTTCCCCATCTTACAAGGGCTGGCTGGCCTGACCCTTCTCCCCTCTGCGGAGTGTGGCGGGGGCTGCAGCTCACCCCCTGTGGGGCAGGAGTGCCAAGGTGCAGGGCACTGGGCTCCGATGCACCTGGAGAGCAGCTCCGGTGAGGTGGGGCAGGGCCTGTGGTGTCCGTTCTGCGTTGCCTGGTGCTGGGCCATTGCACAATCCCCAGCCACGCCGCACAGCGCGCCCCGAGAGGGGGCAGGGGGCCAAGCAGATGATCCAGCACGAGGGGGAGAGAATGTGTGGTTGGGGGAGGAAAAGCCTTGGGCTGCACTGGGGGAGTGCAGAGCAGGGGTGACACCCCAAAAACCTGCAGCAAAGGGATGGACAGGTGGGGTGGGTGGATAGAAGAGGCAGCGAGACTAAAATCTAAAAGGGGAGTTTGGGGTCTAGTGGTCAGAGCGGGGGAGGGGCGGAAGCTGGTGGTCAGAATTCCCGGGTTCTATCTCCAGCCCTGGGAGGGGAGTGGGAGCCAGTGGTTAGGGTGTGTGTCAGGGGGAGAGCCAGGACTCCTGGGTTCTCTCTCTGGCTCTGACTCTCTCTTGTGCAATCCCTCAGCAGTAACCCAACTCACCAGCATGTGGGAGTGAGGGGCTGGGGCTGGAGTGACACGGCCTAGAGTCCTGTGCTGCCCCTTTGTTACCCAACCGAGGCAGGGTGGGGGATGGCCTGGGAGACCCGCTAAGAAAGGCGCTTTTGGTGGATCTGTGTGTGGGTCACGCTACCCCCTGCTGGATAGACCCCTCTAGGTCAGAACCAGTCTCAGCCCGGGTCAGACCCTGGGAGCCCAGCCCCCTCTGTCACCATGGCCATGTCTATTGGTTTCCTGGAAAGGTCCACTCTCATGGGTAGCTGTCCAGTGGCAGTGAGTTCCACAGGCCTCGGTACACGCTGTGTGGGGCAGGAGGTCCTTGTGTTGGGAGCAGTGGGAGTGAACTGTGTGCGGTTGTGTATCTGAGCACAATTGCGAATATTCTGAGGTGTGTGTGTGATTGTGAGTGTGGCTGGGGGTGTGATTGTTTCTCTCTTTGGGGGTTGGGCTAGCATGTCCCTCTGGGTGTGTTGTGTGTGAGTGTTCTTGGGATTGTGTGAGTCCCTTTGTGCGTCAATGTGTGTGTCACTTGCTGCAGGATACAAAATCCTGCAAAGCCACCACACACACACACACACACAGAGTGGGGCTCAGCCCCACCAGCAGGGGGCAGCAGGGACACACACGTCTCTCCTGGGCCAGCTTGGACAATTTCCCATCACGACCCGGCACAGCGCTGGTGCCACCACATGGTGGTGGGCAGTGACTGTGCGGAGTGGGGGGCAGATGTGCTGGATTCAGAAGGAAGCACTTTGAGAAAATCAGTCAAGGCCCTTAGCAGAGCTGGGACACCGACCCAGCGACACCTGCACCACCCTGGGAGGGGAGTGGGGTCGAGTGGTCAGAGCAGGGAGGCGGCTGGGCACCAGGACCCCTGGGTTCTACCCCTGGTCCTGGGAGTGGGGGGGTCTAGAGCAGGGGAACTGGGAGCCAGGACTCCTGGGTTCCATAGGGGAGACTGTTTTTCCCTGTGCTCCCCTCCTTAGAGATCCCAGCCCAGCCCCCTAGTGGAAAGAGTGGGGGAAGTTGCTCTCCCACTTCAGAAACATGATTCAACCTCCCCTCCACCATGGGCTGTGACATCATGGACCCCTCCCTCCCCCAGGCAGACAGTAGAAGCCCCGCCCCACCAGAGAATGGGGGGGGGGTCTAGTTGCACCCACAACAATCCTACTTATGGTTGCAAAGAAACCCCCACATCCCCACAAACCACTGCTAGGACAGGATCTGCTGCTCCCACTGCTTTATTTTTCACCATGAGCTGCTCCCCGCCAGGCACCACACCCCATTCACACGCCTTTGGTCAATACGTAGCTCAGTGGCAATCACTACCCCGAAGTGACTCCAGTGCAGGCACCCACCGCACGAACTCCCCACACCGGATTCTGTCCACACGCAGAGAATTCTCTCCGCCGGGCTCCTTCGGGTTCCTCTCGCTGCTCTCCGTCCTGCCGCCAGACGCTGCTCATCTGCATAACCCCGCCCATGGACACGTGACACCTTCTGTCATTTTGATCTCAGTGAATGAGTTGCCTGCGGGGACTGAGCACGTCACCGCACGTCACAGCCGCTGGGCGGGGATTGTCTGTGAGCCCCGTGCTGGGGGCGGGGCTTCAGGGAGAGACCCAGCCCATAGACAGCCTGGGGCAGGGAGAGACCTGCAGGGGCAGGGGATCTTGGGGTCAGGAGGGGAGAAGGGGGGTTGGCAGAGACCCAGCCTGGGGTGCAGGAGAAATGGGGTGGGGTGGAGGGAGACATGTCGGGTGGGGGTGGGGGTGGGGTGTGTGAAATGTTGGTCCAGGGAAACTGAGTCACTCCCAGGACATTGTGTGCAGGGGGGAGCACAGGGGCGGGGAGAGAGCCCCAGCCCCACAGAGCCCCAGAGGGATATTGGGGCAGGGGAGGGAGGAGAGACCCAGCCCCATAGACCCCTAGAGGCAGCGGGATATGGGGGGGGTAGGAGAGGGGATCGCAGAGAAGACACTCATCTCCAGAGGCAGGAAATGAGGGAGGGAGGGAGGGATCCAGCCCTATAGACCTGTAGGGGCAGGGAGATATTGGGGACAGGAGGGGTGAAGGGGGGTTGGCAGAGACCCAGCCTGGGTGCAGGGGAAATGGGCTGGTTTGGAGGGAGCTGGGGAGGAGAAGAGACACAGGGCAGGACACATATTGGGACAGAGAAACTGACTCACTCCGAATACATGCGGAGCAGGGCAGGGCGGAGGCAGATCATGCTGGTCCCAGGGTAATTTTGGGGGGTTCTGATGCCCCACTCAGCCGGGGGGCTCCCCTCTGGGCTGAGGAGCCCTGGGGTGGGGCGGGTGCAGGGGCTGGGTGTGTGTGTCAGGCTGGGGGAGCTGCCTGGGCAGAGGGGCTGGAACTGGGGGGGCTGCAGCAGCCCCTGGCTTGACGTGGTTTCCATCACACCCAGGGGTTACAGTTGGTTCAGTGGCTCAGCACCCCCCACTATACAGATTGTTCTGGCACCACTGGCCTAGGGTCACCGTCTAGTGCCCTTTGCCGCCCCGCTCAGGGCCTGCCTGGCTCTCCTAGAGCAGGGCGAGCGCCCAGCTCTCCTGGGGCAGGGCTGGCGAGAGCTCTGGACAGATACTAACAGCGCCAGGGAGCCTGGACGAATATTAGTTGGACAGAGAAGCCTGGAGCAGTTTATCAGAGAGCAGAAATGAATCCCGCACACAGCACTGGAGCTGCACTGCTCGGGGTGTGGGCCTGGGTCTCCTGCACAGTCTCCCTGCACCCCCTGGTGGCGTAACAAGTTCCCTGCAGAGAAGCAGAGGTGCGGGAACGAGGGCTGCGGCGGGTGCTGCAGCACCCCCATGTCTCACTGTGCAAAGCTCCAGGTGCTGTGGGAACAAAGCCAGCATTATTGTGCGATTCCAGAGAACCCCGGAGCTGTGCTGCCCCTGTGTAGTGTGAGCGGGAATTGCACGTTTTCACAATGCTTGTGAACACCAGGGCCGGTGCAACCATTTAGGCAAACTAGGCGGCCACCTAAAAGCCCCCTCAGGCGAGGAGGTGGAGCGGAGGTGAGCTGGGTGGGGGGGCACGTGGGGAGGGCTGCCTGCAGTAACGGGGGAAGGGGGAGCACAGGGGAACAGCTCCCCACCCCAGCTCACCTCCACTCTGCCTCCTCCGCCGAGTACACAGCCCAGCTCTAAGTCTCCTCCAATCGGCGCCGCAAGCCTGGAGGGGGAGGAGAATTAGAGCGACCTCCAGCCTGCTCAGTGGAGGAGGCAGAGCCGAGGTGAGCTGGGGCTGGCTCCCCAGGCAGGCTTAGCTGCCACAGGATGGGATAGGGGGGAAGAGGGGTTAGCTGTCACGGTGGGGGGTGTAGCTGCTGCTTGGGGGTTCCCCAGGTGGGGGGCTGAGTTAGCTGCTGTGGGGGGGCAGGGTTAGCTGGGTGCAAGGTGGAAGTTTCACTTAGGGCACAAAACTTCCTTGCACCCGCCCTGGGGCTTTCCACACCCTGACAGGCTGATTAGATACCTGCAGCCAATCAAGGCAGAGCTACTCAGGGCACCTGGATTTAAAAAGGAGTCACTTCAGTTTGTGGTGTGCGTGTGAGGAGCTGGGAGCAAGAGGCGCAAGGAGCTGAGAGTGAGAGGGTGTAGCTGCTGGAGGACTAAGGAGTACAAGTATTATCAGACACCAGGAGGAAGGTCCTGTGGTGAGGATAAAGAAGGTGTTTGGAGGAGGCCACGGGGGAAGTAGCCCAGGGAGTTGTAGTTGTCATGCAGCTGTTACAGGAGGCACTATAGACAGCTGCGATCCACAGGGCCCTGAGCTGGAACCCGGAGTAGAGGGCAGGCCCGGGTTCCCCCCAAACCTCCCAACTCCTGATCAGACACAGGAGGAGTTGACCCAGACTGTGGGTTCCACCAGAAGGGAAGATCACTGAGGTGAGCAAATCTGCCAATAAGTGCAGGACCCACCATGGTAGAGGAGGAACTTTGTCACAGCCTCTAATTGTGGTGTTTTTAAACGGTCTGCATGTTGCTTGCAGGCTCCTAACACTTGCCACAGCAGCTCCTTTTAACTTCCATTCAACCACCTGTACTTATGCCGATAGGTTGACTTTAGGCCTTTAACTTTGATTGGTAGCTGAGAAGATGGTAAATTGGACAGAAACCTCTTCATTTCCTTGTTATTTCCTGACTTCTTTATTCATGGCCTTTTCCTTATTTCCCAGCAGATTGACTAGACACCAGATTTGGGTGCTAGCAGGGGGACCTGACAGGCTCCTTATTTTCTGATTTCTTTCAGAAGCATTGAACTTGCCAGGGCACAGTCAGATTCTGGATGCTCACGTAAATGTAACACCTCAGGCTCAGCTTTAGTTCTGTTTCTCAGCTCTTTTGGAAAATCGATCTTTAGTCTGACATGTAGCATCCTTGCATTAGGAGATGGCTAATTAATAAGACCATAAACCTTGGCAATCAAATGGAACCTGAAGTCCACAGAAGAGCCCGAAAGGCCCTTGGGGAGTGGAGTGCAAGTTGAGGAAGACTTCCCTGCACAGCTTCTCTCTCAATTCTCGTTTTCCTGTATTGAGCACAAAAGTCAGGAATCAGCTCAGGGTAGGGTTATACCATGTGTGTGCAGTGGTTGGACAAGAAACTGGACTGGTATGGAGCAAAACTATCTTATGTGTGCCTGATGACTGTACGTTTGAGAAGGAGCAGAAAAGAGCATTGGGGCTGTGGTATAGCGCTTGCATAGGCTTTCTTTGGCCTGTTAGTTACAGGTCAGTGGGTGGGTTTATGCAAATTAGGAGTGTACAGGGAAACCAGCCAGAGGAAGGAGGCTGAAAGACTTCTCTGTCTTTGAACAGAATTGTGTGTTAAGGGCTCTTGCTTTGAATTCTTCCAGTGGAGTCATTTCGGGGAAGTGATCATCACTTTGAGTTACCTAGTTATCAAAGCCTCGTGAATGGTGTTTGGTGCATGTCTGGGAGCTCCTCGTGCTGAAGTAGAAAGCAGTGGGGGAAGAGTGGCTGTCTAGCATCCGAGAATCTCAGCATCACTTCTTGGTTCCTGACGGCTAAGATCAAGCTTCTTGGCTTTTTGAGCTCAGATGGGGTGAGTAGTTTCTTGGTCTATTCAAGGCCGTGATCAAGTGTCTTGATGTTTTTGGTCTCAAGATGAAAACTTTGTCTGTGTCTTGGGAACCTTGAGATAAAAAATTATCTAAATTATGTCTGTTCTTATCAGTTTAATATCTGATAGGTTCTTTATTTGAGGACTGTATGTTAAATTGATTTTTGAAACAAGGGGATGGAATTGGAGCTTGCTCTGTCCACCCTATGCATTGATCTGGTATTGCAGTGTCTCCAGGACCAGTGCCTCTCCTTCTGGGGATAATTGTGTGGTTAAAAAAGCAGAAAAAGTTTCACTCTAAAAATGCTGATTTGAGAAGGCTTTTTTAAAAAGTAGTTGAAGAATCAAGTCTTTTTAGCCCTTTGGTTTCTTCGTGATAACATATTGTTAAAATTTGTTGGGAGTGTTTTCTGAGTTTACAGATGTGAGTTTCTTTGTCTTGCTGGAGGATTGTTTTAAAAACTGGAATTCTTCTGTTTGCTGTGAGTCTTTTCAACAATATGAAGAACAAATGCGTTTTGGACTGAGGGTCTGTTTGGGAGATGGTTGGTGGGGGGGTGGGGAACACACATTGGTAATATTTGAGGTCACATGTATATCAATAATTAACTGCATGAGTTACACAGACTTCTCCCCACCCAGCCTACGTTCCATGTATCTTGACTGAGCCTGCCGCCCACCATCCCAGAGCAGAAGCCTGAAGCCTGAGCCCCACCGCACGTGGGAAGGTGGGGACTCCCACTGGTTGCCTGCTCCTGCAGTGTTTGTGACTCCGGAAGGGGGTAGGGACCAGCCCCTGCAGGCAGCCCGGGGGATGAGCCGCTGCTTTGCTGCCCCTGACTCCCCCTCAATTACAGCCCGGGAGACTGTGGCCACAATAAAAGCCCCTGGTGGCCACATTTGAGAAATGCTGGAGCTTCACAGTAAACAAATCCCAGCAGGTTTGTCACACCCTGTCCCCCACCCTTTCCCCACCTTGGGGATTTCCTGCCCTCTCCCACACAGACCAACCTCCCTGGAAGTTCCCACCCCCTATGTATTTACTGCCCTTTCTTCCCACCAAGGGAACCCGCCAGCAACTCCCTGATCATCCCTCCCTCAACTGGCTCCACTGCAGCCATTTCCCTTCCCCGGCCCCTGGGAGGACCGAATGAGCTGGAGCAAAACATGGATGTTGCGCTGCAGCCTGTTAGGGCAAAAAGGGCAATTGGGGACATGTCAGAACAGGAAATAATTTCACAGCACAATTCCCCCCAGGCTCTTTCCCTGCACACAGATATTCTAGCTTGTCCTGCATGTGACAGAAAAATTCAAATCTAGGGCTGTCAATTAATCGCAGTTAATTTACACAATTAACTTTAAAAAAAATCATGATTAATCTGTTTTAATCACACCGTTAAACAATATAATACTAATTTAATTTTTTGTTTTTCTACATTTTCAAATATATTGATTTCAATTACAACACAGAATACGAAGTGTACAGTGCTCACTATATACAGTTTTATTACAAATATTTACACTGTAAAATATAAAGTACTGTAGTGCAATCTCTTTACCATTAAAGTGCAACTTGTATATGTAGATTTTTTTTTGCTGTTGCAGAAGTGCACTCAAAAAGAAAACAACGTAAAATTTTAGAGTCCAGTCACTCCTACTTCTTGTTCAGCCAATCGCTAAGACAAACAAGTTTGTTTACATTTACTGGAGATAATGCTGCCCGTGTCATATATACGTCACCTAAAAGTGAGAACAGGCTCTCTCATGGCACTTTTGTAGCCAGCTTTGCAAGGTATTAACGTGCCAGATATGCTAACATCCATATGCCTTCATACTTCAGCCACCATTTCAGAGGACATGCTTCCATGCTGATAACGCTCGTTAAAAAAATAATGCATTAATTTGTGACTGAAGACCTTGATGAAGAACTGTATGTCTCCTGCTCCATGGTTTTATCTGCATTCTGCCATATATTTCATTTTATAGCAGTCTTGGGTGATGACCCAGCACATGTTGTTCACTTTAAGAACACTTTCACTGCAAACTTGACAAAACGCAAAGAAGGTATAATGTGAGATTTCTAGAGACAGCTAAAGGGCTCAACCCGAGGTTTAAGAATCTGAAGAGCCTTCCAAAATCCAAGAGGGACGAGGTGTGAAACATGTTGTCAGAAGTCCTTAAAGAGCAACACGCTGATGCAGACACTACAGAACCTGAACCACTAGACAGGAAAATCAATCTTCGGTGGGTGGCATCTGACTCAGATGAGGAATATGAAGGTACTTTGGCTCGTTATCGAGCAGTACCTGTCATCAGCATGGAAGCATGTCCCTGGCCTCTGATTGCTACAAGCTGGGAGGGGAGAACAGGGGCTGGAGCTCTCCATGGCCGCCTGGTCTGGTCACTCCCTCTGAAGCCCATAGCCAGGGCCAGCCTTAGGGGTGGGTGCCACCAGGGAATTGCCCAGGGGTACCGTGGTCAAGGGCGGTGCTGTACGGTAGCAGAGAGGTGTGTGCTGCTGGTGTAAAGTCAGAAACTGCTCCCGGCTGGCAGGGGAGTGCTGCTTGGGGTGGTGCCCAGATTTCTCCCTGTTCAGGAACATGAGGGGAGGGAGGGGAAGAGAAGGGGGAGAGAGCGGTGATGAGCGGATACTGCTCCCCCCAATGTTCCTCCGTGCCCCCCTAGGGGGCTGTGAGGGGGGAGCAAGGAGCGACATCAGGGCTCCCTGCCTCCAGGTCACCTTCCCCCCCTGGGCTGCTGCTCTCTGTCCTCCCCTTACGCAGCCCAGGGGGGGAAGGTGACCTGGAGGCAGGGAGCCCTGATGTCGCTCCTTGCTCCCCCTCTCACAGCCCCCTAGCGATGTGCGGAGGAGCAGTGTTCAGGGGCGGCGGGGGGAGCGAGCAGCAATGCCAGCTACTCCGTGCATCCAGGTCAGTTTCCCCAAGTGGGCACAGGAGGGGGTGCAGGGGTTAGGGGAAAAGGGGGCACAGTGCAGGGATTACGGGTGCGGGAGGAGGCAGGGGTTAGGGGTGCAGGGGTTAGGGGAACTGGAGGGGGCACAGGGTTAGGGGTGCAGAGCTTGGGGGCACCAGAGGAGGTTCAGGGTTGGGAGCCAGAGGGGGGGAGCAGGGATTAGGGGGACAGTAGCACAGACCACACCTACTCCTCCTGCTTTCTCCTGACACCAGCATCACCCTTCCCAGCACCGCCTCAAGGCAGCATCTGCTTCCGGACTCGCACCAGAAATGGGAAGTCTGGGCCCTGCCTCGCAGCGGCTGTCAGGAAATGAAAGCAGGAGACACTACCACTCCCATGGTGCCGTAGGGTTTTCAGGTGGGGTGCCCCCTGGTGGGTTGGGCTCCAGGGGAGGTTTGGCATCTTAAGGGACTGGGGGGGGTTGCTTGCAGGAGGTTTGAGGACCAACGGCGAAGGGGAAGTTGGACACTGGCCAGAATACCAGGAGACAAGGCAGGTGAGGTGATACCTGTTACTGGACCAGCTTTGGAGCCACACAGGGTCTTCTTCATGCAGGGGAAAGGTGCTCAGAGCATCACAGTTCAATAGAAGGTGGAACGCTCTGCCCCGAACACCAGACATTTCCCTACTTCCTGGAACGGGGGGGGCCTGTCCCCATTGTCCTGTAAACAGCCCCACCATGTACCCCAGAGGTGGCTGCATCTTAGCACCAAGACACCATTGGTCACTGCTCCAGAGGAGATGGTACATACCGGCCACTGCCCTACGTGGCCCCACAAGTTACTGCCCCAAGAGGTGAAGTACACACAGGCTACTACTCAAACTGGGCACCTGGGGTCACTGCAGCAATGGTTGGGGGGGATACATGCAGGGCACTGCCACACATGGCCACCAGGGGGCACTGCTGCAGTGGTGGTCGTGGTGTGGGGGGATGAGGGGGAGGGAGATACCAATAGGGCACTGCCACACCAGGGCACCACGGGGAGGTCACTGCTCCAATTAGTAGAGATATACATCAGGTAGTGCCCCAACTGGGTGCCCTACCCCAGAGAGAGAGGGGGCTGGGGAGAGAAGAGGAAATCAAAGGCCACTGCCTCACTTAGCCACCAGGGGTCACTACCTAAATAGGGGACACACACACACACGGCACTGCCCCACCTGACCAGCAGGGGTCACTGCCCCAATAGGGGGATATACAGAGGGTATTGCCCCACGGGGATGCCAGGGATCAGTGCCTGCCATACCTGGCACAGGGGTAGAGGGGATAGGGTGACCAGATGTCCCGATTTTATAGGGACAGTCCCGATATTCAGGGCTTTTTCTTATGTAGGTGCCTATTAACCCTCACCCCTTCCCGATTCTTCACACTTTCTATCTGGTCACCCTGGGGGGCAGGGGCAGGGAGAGAGGGGGCTACACACAGGGCACTGCCATACTTGGCCACCAGTGCACATCCCTAGTGGGGGAGTGACACACACCAGGAGCAGGGCTCACTGCCACAAAGGGGTTGGAAGACACCCAGGGCACTGCCTGACACGGCCACCCAGGCACCCTGCCACCTTGGGGGAGGTGGAGAATACACCTCAGGCACTGACTCCTCTGGCTACCAGTGGTCACTGGCCCAATGCAGGGGTTGGGGGGAGTAAATACACACAGGGGGCTGCCCCACCTGGGCAACACGAGTCACCGAGATGAGAGTGGGATACGCAGAGGGCACTGCCCCAATGGCTGATATACATACAGGGCCCTGCCTCACCTACCCACCAGCGCTCACAGGCGCAATGGCAGTGGTGGGGTCACATAGGCAACTGCCTTCAGTGGCCACCAGGGGTCGCTGCAGCAATGCTAGGGGGGATACAAGCCAGGCATTGCTGCCCCTCGCCACCAGGAGTCACTGCTCCTACAAGAAGGCACCTACAGGACACTCCCGTGCCTGGCCAGCAGGGGTCACTATCACTGGGGAGGGGCTACAGGGAAGCAGAGAAAGAGCAACTAACTGCAGTGGGGAAAATCATCATCTACAGGGGAGAAAGAATGGACTCTGCTAGGACATCGCACCAACTCCGGCCAGGCTGGATACCAGCAATTCGGGGCGGGAGCAGCTCCAGCTGGAGCCTGGGCAGAGGCAGGTGACCTCGGTCTCTGTGCTGAGCAGGCAGCGAGGAGGGACAGGGAACCCCCCGGCCAGGGTCTTGCTGCCCAAGGACGGGGAGATCTGTGGCAGGCTTTGGAGTAGCTGGTTCAGCAGCCATGAGCCGCACGCTTGTCCCCGCCAGAGCACTCCAGGAGCACATAACACACAGGTGTGCACTGCATGTAGGCACCAGTGTAACGACAGGGCCAGACTCTGCTGAGTGCTGCCTGTGAGAGACAGGGGCAGAGTCAGACGGGCAGATGCGGGCAGGAGATGACAGGGCCAGCGGCCATGAGCTGAACCCATCACAAGTCCAGCCTGTGATGTCACCATCCATCCCTGCAGCTCTCCATCTGTCCCGCTGTCCGTCAAACTCTCAACCTCCCATCCATCCCCAATGTATGTCACACACCCCCCTTCACCCATCTGCCTCACACTCTCATCTATTTCCTCATGCATCCTGCTGTCCCTCTGATTGGCCCTGCAGTGCCCAGCACAAGGAGGCATAGTGGGCCCTGAGCGAGGCTTTTGGGTGATGCAGTAATGGAGCTAGCGGGTGATAAGGGGGGTTCTGGGCATCTATAATCCCAGCCCCACTTCTCCTGTGCCCAAAGCCATGACCGCGAGCCCACCCCTCTCAGTCTCAGCCCCCACAGCCCCAAAGCCATGACTGGCCACTCACGCTGTGACCCAGTTACACCAGTGAGGTCTCCCTGAAGATAGGGGGTGGCAGGAGCAACCCCCTTATCCTGGCAGGCAGGACACATCCTTCCCAGTATGGCAGAGACCTTGCCCGTGGGCAGACAGACCCAGCTGAGCCCATAGGAGACTGGGGGAGGGGGAGCAGAGGAAGAGGATGCAGGCAACTGAACATGACAGGTGTCCATGAAAGGAGAGAGAGAGTTTGAGTGTAAGTTGGCCAACACAGAGAGAGAAACCTCGGAGAAAGAAAGAAACTCAGAACAGGGAGACACCCTCATGGATCCAACTTTCTGCTAGGGAGCACACACCACTCCTGGCCAGAGAGATGATCAGCCCCCGCAAATGGCAACATCATCTCCCTTGAAGCCACAGCTAGTCCAGAAACCCACACCCAGGTAACGGGACGTCCCTGCCTGGAGCCAGGGGGGCTGTGACCAGAGCCCTTCCCAAACCAGATACTTCTCTCACCGACAGAGACAGCTACTCTCATCCCAGCTGGGCAGGTCTTGCCTGGCATCAACAGGATTCACCCTGTCACTGCTCTCGCTCACTTGCCATCTCACCTCCGGGCTGGACTCCGTCCCCGCGACTTCTTTCCCCTTGGTATGAAACACAACACAAAAGAAAAAGCAATGGTGGCGAGGCTCCTCTTCTCGCTACTCCCGCACCCCAGGGCTCCGGCTTCAACCCTCCTCCCATTCTGCCATCACAGCTACTATTAGAAATCTGAGCCCTGGGCTCTCACCTGGTTGTCTCCCCAATCCTTGGTGCTGTCCAGCATGTCTCCCTCCACAGAAGTCACCTGGCCTCATCTTAGACTCCATCTTCATATTGCTCTTCTCCTTCCCAGAGCTCCTGCTCTGCTCCTCAGACCTGTCTGTGCTCAGCTCTGCAGGCAGAGGGGAAGGGGCATGATGGGAACACACGCCCCATTCCAGACACCACGCAGCATCCACAGGGCTACCAAACCACGTCACCTTCGGCCAAAACCACCCCCCACCCCAAGGGAGCAAAAACCCTTTGTGAGCTCAGCACACACAAGCCAGGAAAAGATTAACACCCACAACCAGCCCAGCCAAAGTGGGAGCCTCCCCCATTTCCCGGCCACAGGTCCATGGGGCTCATGGATGGAGACGTTTGGTGGGCTGTGGGGGCCCCTGAAGAACTAGCTCAGTGTGTGAATGAGTGACTGGGATGTATGTGGGGGCCAGACTGTGGGTTGGGGTGTCCAGGGGGACCCAAGAGAAGGGACTAGGGGGATTAGGGACAGAGGAGGGTGGGGTTACCGAGGTGCATTGTGGGAATGTGGGATTTAGAGAGCCCAGAGTGGATGGGTGGGGGCGGGTTGGAGGACCCCACAGTGGCTGAAAAGGGGAACCCGGCAGGTTGGGGGTAGCAGAGATTGGAGATGAGGAACCTCACACCCTGGGGATGGACTGGGAGAGTGGGGGGATGGGAAAGTGGGGCCCAGCCGTGGGGAAATGGGATGGAGGCAATTAGGGGCTGGGGGAGGAGGGGGGCGAAGGGAAAGGCCGGGCAGAGTGTACAGGGTCGGGGAGGGGACGCTGGGGGCTGAGGGATCCCCACAGATGGGGGAAGGACAGGCGAGAAGGTCACAACAGACGGGGAGACACTGGGGGGCCTGAAGGGGCTGTCAGGGCCCTACAGAGGGAGAGGAGGGGTGGGGCTGATGGCGCCTGGAACTGGGGGTCTGAGCCCCCGGCCCCCCCGTGCGGAGCCACCACTCGCCGTCCCACTGTTAGCCAAAAGGGCTCGTTTCCCCCCGGCGCTTACCTAATTACCCCAAGGAGGCACGGAGACAGGAAGACGAGTACCACACCCTTTATTGATCGGTCAGCTGAGCGGGTGCTCCTCTCGGCTAGTGCCAGAGAAAGAGACACACCTGACATGGCCAGATGGGCCTACCTTTATACCCAGTAACAAACAACTTAGCCTACGTTCGTCTACGTCATTTGGTTGACCTGTAGAACCTGTACATGTATCTGTTAGGGGATAATTGGGTACGCAGGATACATATATCATTTTGTGGGGGCTACAAGAGACATACAGCTGTTGAGGATACATTTGTCATTCTGAAGGGGAAACAAGGTACATCTGTTGACCCTTTGTACTAAATATCTTGAAGACGTACATGGGAACACAGCTGCATGCTCTTGGGGAGCCAACATATACTTGGGGAGCCAAACAAAACTGATAAGCGAAATAGCTGACTTAGGTAGATACACGGCCTTCAGTCTAATGAGTTCTGTAAGCTTTCCAACACAGTTTGGACAAGCATAACATAACTTTGGTTTACTCAGGCCTAATACGGAAAGGCTTCATTAGCACTATGATTTTCCAACAACTCCCCCCTTTGAGAATACTCACCAAACCTTTTGGCTGAGTTTTCTCACACTTTGAGGCCAAAAAAAGCAATTAATCTCTAGGGAGCTGGGGTTATTAATGAGGGGGTATTAAGTCCCACATGCATCCTTCCCATGGATCCGGCAGGATTCGGTATGTGGGAGCCACACCCACCCTAACCGGTCCATATGCTTGGAAGGAGCACTGTAAATGTACACACTTCCACTTAGAAAGTGTCCAAGTATGTCTTCATGACCACAGATCAGATGGTTCCTGATGTGTCTGTAAGGGCAGTGGCCAAGTTTGGTGCTTAAGATCATTTCAAATGGCCATCAGCTTGTCATTCAGGAAATCCTGGATTTCTAAACATACTAGATTCCACTGCAATGCCTTCCCAGCCTCAGTGATATTCAATACCATCTCTGTCAGTAACTTCTGGGTCATAGAACTAAAGATGGAAATGACATGTAACTCACCGACTCCAGCCTGTACTTAAGATAGCTGAGCTTCAAAAATAAGGCTAGTGGCCTTTTTTAGTTGGCCCAATTTCTTATCATGTTCTCAGCTTTGAAAAATATTTCAAATGGCTGCTTCACTATTGGCCCCAGCCCACAGGGATCTGGTTAATTCCCCTTTCTCCAGAGGAAATAACCTAGGCTTTTTGTTGTGCTAATCTAATGGCAGCCCCTTGTGAGCAATCTGGGTATGTAAAAGTGATCTGAAAACTGGATAAAGGCAATGTCATTTAAAATCCAATTAGGGAGGGCAATACATACTGAAGGATTTATCCAAAACACAGGGCGCAGCCTGTAGAATAAACCCCAAAATCCAATCAATACCACATTCCCAAACATGGGTCCCACAAATTTCTTCCTGCCAGTGTATAATTCTTTGATTCTTCACCAGGGTCAGTTCTCAATGTCCTTTCTGGTCAGGAATTCCTGGACTTTGGCAATGTCAGTGGAATGAGCATTTCTTCTAGAAAAGTTCAAAGGCACAGTAAATCTGTCAGTGGACAAGGGAGAGGTTCCTAGCACGTCACCTTGTCCTTTTTCCCTGCTGTCCAGAAGGCACAGTGGAGCTAGAAGGAGAAATAGGCTAATCATCAGTAGGAGAATTCTCCCGATGCGGAGGGGTCTTTTTGTAATGAGAATCCTGGGTCCAAGCAGTCAGTCTTTGGCACTTCACAGCGGTGTTGGTAGTCAGCAGGACTCAATAAGGGCCTTTCCAGCATGGAGCCAAAGCAGTCTTTCGTTGGTGGACCTTTATGTAGACCCAGTCTTCTGGTTCCAACGAGTAGCGGGGCTGCTAGGGTCTTCGGATAGTGCTTCTTTACCTGTGAGAAAAGAAACCTAACACATTGCATTAGTGTCTTTGCAGATTTTACATCTGCTTGGGTATATTCAAGCCCCCCCCCTTTTCTTGGTTGTTAGCCAAGTCCTTGAACAGAGTCAGTGTCTTATCTTGAAACTGAATATGTTAACTATTTTTTCCTCAGTTAACTCGTTCTTTTTCCTTTTCCCTTCTTGGCTTTTTTAACCTACAAAGGAAACTTTTACTTTTTACTTATACACCTTTTGTTAACAATGAACATATACACATTGCTGTTATACAGTACATTAGTCTTATTATTTAATATATGCCACATATACCTTTTTACTAATATAACCTTATTACAGAGCTTTGGAACAACAAACCAGGACAAGCACACCCACTTTGAGAAGTTCACGTAATATAACCTCTAGTCCAATAGCTATCCACCATCCCCAGCCCTCTGGCTAAAAGTTTGAGGTAGCCAGAAGGATCCCCTGTACAATAAGGGGAGTGGGTTAACTTTTTCATGTCTTTGCTTCCAAAGACTGTCGGTACACAAATTTTAACAACAATTTTCAATTAAAAGATTTGGCCAATGTAGTTTCTTTCTCTTACTTAAGAAAATGTATTAGACTTTAGTAGATCACATTTTTCTGATGTATCCAAACACTTTGTATTCTAAGTTAAACAAAACAAGTATCTGCATTTCAATCCAACACTTCCGCTTGATTTCAAATCAGACCATCCCATGAAAATATTAAACACAACAATTCTGGCCACGAGACAAACACCACAAGACAGAACATAGAACACAAAACATAATTTTTACTGTGCCAGTAAATCATGGTACGTTGAATGCTGTTTAGCTGGCATTAGTTTTCTTTGATTATCTGAAAGACAAAAACAAAGGTCTACCCCTTCTGGGCAGTCAATCATTGCTTAAAATATACAAATACCCTTGTTGATTTCAGGCAAAACAGGGGAATTACCCCATATTTTCTTATATGTGTTTTATAGGCAGCCCAGGTTTCAGTGGCCTCTACCTTATCAGTTAGATAATTTGCATTAATACAGATGCTTTCTGGCTTGCTTTTTACTTTTAACTCCTGCTTTTAAACACTGAAAGAAAACATCACCACTTATAGTGCCTTAGAGCCTAATACATTTTTATTTACATAGCACTGTATACATTCTTTAGCTAATTCAACAAAATTGTTCATAGCCAAATGATTGCAATTTAATAATTTCTTTGCCTGAATTTATTTACAAATATTTAAAAAAACACCAAGAACTTTTCTCTTTAGCATCTTTACAAAGTTCAACTACTATTCCCTCCAGCAACTACAGAGTTAACTTTTCACTCTCCTTTAAAAATCACTTGCCCTTCCCTTAAATCACTTGCCTGTCTTCCAACAGCCACTTACCAATTCAAATCACCATTCCAAATATCATTCTGAGTATTTGAAATCCCCATGCTTACACTTACTTACTCCTTCCTTCCACTAGACCCTCAAAAGTTTCCAACCTGTTCTCCAAGCTCTCTGTCTGTTGCCTGCCCGCCTGGGCCCGATCCTTTTTTTTTTTTTTTTTTTTTCATGGGCACCAACTTGTTCCACTACCAGTTTAGCTAGGAGGGTGGGCTTCTCAACTAGCCCCCACCCTTCTGGTCTTTTCCCTAAAACATTTTTTTTACTCAAGATTACCCGAGTCCTCCCTTGTGAGGCTCACCACCTGAGCAAAACGCATGGCCCATTAACTATTTAATTTCCTCTTGTAGCAAACACACTGCTGTTACAGCATATGCTGAGCACGAATGGTTAAATTTTAACAAGTCCCTGAAGGACTGGTACATGCTTAGCCAGAGCTTCCTTTTCTAACTGGAAGTCCTGTCTCAAGGCCTGCAACTTGCCCTGGCGCAGGTTTGAGTTGCTGCCTGGTTCATGATCTATGCTCTTAATTGCTCAATTCTAGTTATCAAGTACACATCTCGTCCCTTCTCTCCAACTACTCTATTGCCCAGTCCTGCTACGACTGGGGGTAGATCCACCTGCCACCCTTCCCGGTCAACCAGGGTGGAGAGAGGAATGCTAAACCCTTCTCCAGTTCTCAGACTTGCTGCAGCTGAGAGTGGGCACACCTTTAATTATGCAATCCTCAACATATAACAGCAACAGAACCAAATAAAACAAACATAAAACAACAAGGGTAAAACAAATAGATGGTGTAAATTCTACAGGGTTCCCCCATTCTCTATTGCTCACCAAACTGTGACAAATTCCTGTTACCCATTTATCCCTCATGTCAGGTGATCAGACAGGACAGGACTGCAGGACATTGGGGGAGGATAGAGAAAACACACCATATAACCAAATTTTAAAACTTCATTACAAATAATAAAACAACAATGGAGAGTGTTGGGAATGCTCCCACATCACTCAGGAAAAATATAAATGCCCCAAGCCTTAAGCCACGTTAATACTCACACATGTCCAGACTGGCCACGTCTGTATATAACGTTCAGAAAAGGGGGAATAGGTGGACGGGAGATTATCCTGTATACAGCTTGTTCAGAATTTCCAACATGCTTCCGCTCTTGGGAGGGCTGGTTTTTTGTTTTTTTTTACACCCTGGAATCTCCTGCGGTGTCTCTTTCAGAGATTCTAGTCCAGGTCAGCTACCTCTGGCTTCTCCAGTGTCACCAAGCCACACCAACACCGGCATCCGTCACAAAGTCAGACTGTTGGATCTCACTGAACAGTTAAGCTTTGCAAATGTAATCTCACCAGTTCTGTAACTTGTACTGCCTTTGGTTTGCCTGTCTTTATTTTTCCACAACCAGCTGGGGCTGAAAGCAGTTTTGTTTCTTGACCTTGAACACAAAGCAACTTTCTATTTCTCTGCCAAGCTGCATTTTAAATTAACCCATACCTAGACAAATTGCTTACACTGTGTCAGAGGCTTTTCTTTGACGATTAAAAGCTCCTCTGAGATATATGATCTTATTTAGATTGAAAGTACCTTTTAATGGACATTGTTTAGATGGATCTTCATGCGTATGAAGATTCCAATTCTTTAAATACCTGCAGGTTTTAGAACCATAATGTACGTACATATAATATGCTGGGGTACCCTTAGGGGGTGAGGTGGAATGTTTAGACTGTCCCTTACCCATTTTCCACTTACACACACACTGCCCTGTTCGCACTAGCAGCTCATAAACTAAGGATCTCTCCCTACAGGGCACTCACACAGGAGAGACTCACAAGGAAGACTACGACTCTCCTACATCTCCCTTCAGCAAAGAGCATCGGCTAGTCTCTGGGAGACGGCGCCCGCTTGCGTCCAGTGAGATGATCAGACTGTCAGTAGCCCACACGGAAAGGAAGGGGGGGGAGAGAAGATGGGTTCACACACTCCTAGACCCGGTTATCACAGTTTCGGCTTCCAGCATACCAACAGAACAAGAAACAAAAGTACCCCTACCAAAAAGAAAAGCCAGCCCTGGGGCTGCTCCCAGTAATTGTTCAGCACGGCCCACAGACTCGTGGAGTAAATGGAATTATTCATTAGCCGTGTCTGAACCTAGGTACCTTAACCGAGAAAGCTTTTACCCACAGTCTTTTACCATTAGGGGCCCAAAGTCCCAACCCTCACTTCGGGGGCGTTAATCCTCAAAACCCAGGAGGTAAACGCACTTAACCCACGCCCGGAGTGGCCACGTCCTGGCAGGTGGACTCCCCTCTTTCTGGTACTGTCTTGCCTCCGTGTCTGCTGGAGTTCTCTATGGAGGGGGCGTAGCCGTCCCGGCCGATTGCGGCGACCCGGAGCTCGAGCAAACCAATAGCTCAAGGTGGCCACTCTCCTGAGCCGTCCTCGGCCGCCGGTCGCGCCCCCTACAGGGAGAGAAGTCCCCGGCGTGGAGTCGCCAATTTGTTAGCCAAAAGGGCTTCGTTTTCCCCCCGGATCTTACCTAATTACACCAAGGAGGCACGGAGGATCAGAGAGACGAGTACCATTATCTTTATTGATCGGTCAGCTGAGCGGGTGCTCTCATCTCGGCTCGTGCCAAAGAGAGAGACACACCCCACAAGTCCGAAAGGGCCTTTTTATAATCAGTAACAAACAACTTAGCCTACGTATGTCTACGTCATTTGGTTGACCTGTAGAACCTGTACATGTATCTGTTAGGGGATAAATTGGGTACGCAGGATACATATATCATTTTGTGGGGGCTACAAGAGACATACAGCTGTTGAGGATACATTTGTCATTCTGAAGGGGAAACAAGGTACATCTGTTGACCCTTTGTACTAAATATCTTGAAGACATACATGGGAACACAGCTGCATAATCTTGGGGAGCCAACGTATACTTGGGGAGCCAAACAAAACTGATAAGACGAAATAGCTGACTTAGGTAGATACACGGCCTTCAGTCTAATGAGTTCTGTAAGCTTTCCAACACAGTTTGGACAAGCATAACATAACTTTGGTTTACTCAGGCCTAATACGGAAAGGCTTCATTAGCACTATGATTTTCCAACAGCAAGAAGCTTTATCCACAATTATCAATAGACGCAAGCTGGGGAAAACCGCTTATGTCTGTATAGTATTGTAGTTGTGAAATCCTCACTTATATATTGTTTTGTATGTTTATTTGCATGGTCTCTGTCTGGGTCTGTGATTGTTTCTGTCTGCTGTATAATTAATTTTGTTTGGGTGTAAACCAATGTAAGGTGGGTGGAAGATAATTGGTTAAATAACCATGATACAGTATGTTAGGTTTGTGTTAGTTACATTTCAGTAAAATGATTGGTTAAGGTTATAGCTAAGCAGAACTCAGGTTATACTAAATCGTCTGACAGTCAATCAGGAAGGTGGGGGCGGGGGAATGGGAACAGGGGACGGGGGATGGGGGAATTGGGATCATTGGTGTTTTGCCTGCAGGGGGAATTGGGAACGGGGGATGGGATGGGAACAGAAACAGGGACACAGACAAGGCTCTTTGGTTTTGTCAGAGCTGAGAAGGTGGACACTAAGGAAGGGAAACTGGAATCATTGCTTGCT